>NC_092568.1:29087500-29322500 GCF_037975245.1 Apostichopus japonicus
TCGGACATCCTAGTAGGCTCCATAACTAAAGTTAATCGATTTTGAAAAAAATAAAAATCATAAATTTTTCTGATTATTACACATAACGTATATACAGCGCTTTTAGAGATGTCCGTATCGGGGTTAAAACTTCAAGGTCACTTTTGGTCAAGAAATCATTTTTGTTACCGATAGTAGAGGTATATCACGTGAAAGAGGAACCTTTCTACTTTAATTTGGTGCTAACCGGACATACTAGTAGGCTCCATAACTAAAGTTAATCGATTTTGAAAAAATAAAAATTAACCATTTTTCTGATCATTACACATTACGTATATACAGCGCGTTTAGAGATGTCCGGATCGGGGTTAAAACTTTAAGGCCATTTTTGGTCAAGAAATCATTTTTGTTACCGATAGTAGAGGTATACCACGTGAAAGAAGAACATTTCTACTTTAATGTGGTGCTAACCGGGCATGCCAGTAGGCTCCATAACTAAAGTTAATCGATTTTGAAAAAATAAAAATTAACCATTTTTCTGATCATTACACATTACGTATATACAGCGCGTTTAGAGATGTCCGGATCGGGGTTAAAACTTTAAGGCCATTTTTGGTCAAGAAATCATTTTTGTTACCGATAGTAGAGGTATATCACGTGAAAGATGAACCTGTCTACTTTAATGTGGTGCTAACCGGACATGCCAGTAGGCTCCATAACTAAAGTTAACCGATTTTGAAAAAATAAAAATTAACCATTTTTCTGATCATTACACACTACGTATATACAGCGCGTTTAGAGATGTCCGTATCGGGGTTAAAACTTTAAGGCCATTTTTGGTCAAGAAGTCATTTTTGTTACCGATAGTAGAGGTATACCACGTGAAAGATGAACCTGTCTACTTTAATGTGGTGCTAACCGGACATCCTAGTAGGCTCCATAACTAAAGTTAATCGATTTTGAAAAAAATAAAAATTAACCATTTTTCTGATCATTACATATAACGTATATACAGCGCGTTTAGAGATGTCCGGATCGGGGTTAAAACTTTAAGGTCACTTTTGGTCAAGAAATCATTTTTGTTGCCGATAGTAGAGGTATATCACGTGAAAGATGAACCTGTCTACTTCAATGTGGTGCTAACCGGACATCCTAGTAGGCTCCATAACTAAAGTTAATCGATTTTGAAAAAAATAAAAATCATAAATTTTTCTGATTATTACACATAACGTATATACAGCGCGTTTAGAGAAGGGTCTGTATCGGGGTTAAAACTTCAAGGTCACTTTTGGTCAAGAAATCATTTTTGTCACCGATAGTAGAGGTATATCACGTGAAAGATGAACCTGTCTACTTTAATGTGGTGCTAACGGGACATGCCAGTAGGCTCCATAACTAAAGTTAATCGATTTTGAAAAAAATAAAAATTAACCATTTTTCTGATCATTACACATTACGTATATAGAGCGCGTTTAGAGATGTCCGGATCGGGGTTAAAACTTTAAGGCCATTTTTGGTCAAGAAATCATTTTTGTTACCGATGGTAGAGGTATACCACGTAAAAGAGGAACCTTTCTACTTTAATGTGGTGCTAACCGGACATCCTAGTAGGCTCCATAACTAAAGTAAATCGATTTTGAAAAAAATAAAAATTAACATTTTTCGGATCATTACACATAACGTATATACAGCGCGTTTAGAGAAGGGTCTGTATCGGGGTTAAAACTTTAAGGCCACTTTTGGTCAAGAAATCATTTTTGTTACCGATAGTAGAGGTATACCACGTGAAAGAGGAACATTTCTACTTTAATGTGGTGCTAACCGGACATGCCAGTAGGCTCCATAACTAAAGTTAATCGATTTTTTAAAAAAAATAAAAATTAACCATTTTTCTGATCATTACACATAACGTATATACAGCGCGTTTAGAGATGTCCGTATCGGGGTTAAAATTTTAAGGCCATATTTGGTCAAGAAATCATTTTTGCTACCGATAGTAGAGGTATACCATGTGAAAGAGGAACCTTTCTACTTTAATGTGGTGCTAACCGGACATGCCAGTAGGCTCCATAACTAAAGTAAATCGATTTTGAAAAAATAAAAATCAGAAATTTATCTGATCATTACACACTACGTATATACAGCGCGTTTAGAGATGTCCGTATCGGGGTTAAAATTTTAAGGCCACTTTTGGTCAAGAAATCATTTTTGTTACCGATGGTAGACGTATACCACGTGAAAGATGAACCTGTCTACTTTAATGTGGTGCTAACCGAACATGCCAGTAGGCTCCATAACTAAAGTTAATCGATTTTGAAAAAAATAAAAATTAACCATTTTTCTGATCATTACACACTACGTATATACAGCGCGTTTAGAGATGTCTGTATCGGGGTTAAAACTTTAAGGCCATTTTTGGTCAAGAAATCATTTTTGTTACCGATAGTAGAGGTACATCACGTGAAAGATGAACCTGTCTACTTTAATGTGGTGCTAACCGGACATGCCAGTAGGCTCCATAACTAAAGTTATTCGATTTTGAAAAAAATAAAAATTAACCATTTTTCTGATCATTACACACTACGTATATACAGCGCGTTTAGAGATGTCCGTATCGGGGTTAAAACTTTAAGGCCATTTTTGGTCAAGAAATCATTTTTGTTACCGATAGTAGAGGTACATCACGTGAAAGATGAACCTGTCTACTTTAATGTGGTGCTAACCGGACATGCCAGTAGGCTCCATAACTAAAGTTATTCGATTTTGAAAAAAATAAAAATTAACCATTTTTCTGATCATTACACACTACGTATATACAGCGCGTTTAGAGATGTCCGTATCGGGGTTAAAACTTTAAGGCCATTTTTGGTCAAGAAGTCATTTTTGTTACCGATAGTAGAGGTATACCACGTGAAAGATGAACCTGTCTACTTTAATGTGGTGCTAACCGGACATCCTAGTAGGCTCCATAACTAAAGTTAATCGATTTTGAAAAAAATAAAAATTAACCATTTTTCTGATCATTACACACTACGTATATACAGCCCGTTTAGAGATGTCCGTATCGGGGTTAAAACTTTAAGGCCATTTTTGGTCAAGAAATCATTTTTGTTACCGATAGTAGAGGTACATCACGTGAAAGATGAACCTGTCTACTTTAATGTGGTGCTAACCGGACATGCCAGTAGGCTCCATAACTAAAGTTATTCGATTTTGAAAACAATAAAAATTAACCATTTTTCTGATCATTACACACTACGTATATACAGCGCGTTTAGAGATGTCCGTATCGGGGTTAAAACTTTAAGGCCATTTTTGGTCAAGAAGTCATTTTTGTTACCGATAGTAGAGGTATACCACGTGAAAGAGGAACCTGTCTACTTTAATGTGGTGCTAACCGGACATCCTAGTAGGCTCCATAACTAAAGTGAATCGATTTTGAAAAAAATAAAAATTAACCATTTTTCTGATCATTACACATTACGTATATAGAGCGCGTTTAGAGATGTCCGGATCGGGGTTAAAACTTTAAGGCCATTTTTGGTCAAGAAATCATTTTTGTTACCGATGGTAGAGGTATACCACGTAAAAGAGGAACCTTTCTACTTTAATGTGGTGCTAACCGGACATCCTAGTAGGCTCCATAACTAAAGTAAATCGATTTTGAAAAAAATAAAAATTAACATTTTTCTGATCATTACACATAACGTATATACAGCGCGTTTAGAGAAGGGTCTGTATCGGGGTTAAAACTTTAAGGTCACTTTTGGTCAAGAAATCATTTTTGTTACCGATAGTAGAGGTATACCACGTGAAAGATGAACCTGTCTACTTTAATGTGGTGCTAACCGGACATCCTAGTAGGCTCCATAACTAAAGTTAATCGATTTTGAAAAAAATAAAAATTAACCATTTTTCTGATCATTACACACTACGTATATACAGCGCGTTTAGAGATGTCCGTATCGGGGTTAAAACTTTAAGGCCATTTTTGGTCAAGAAATCATTTTTGTTACCGATAGTAGAGGTACATCACGTGAAAGATGAACCTGTCTACTTTAATGTGGTGCTAACCGGACATGCCAGTAGGCTCCATAACTAAAGTTATTCGATTTTGAAAAAAATAAAAATTAACCATTTTTCTGATCATTACACACTACGTATATACAGCGCGTTTAGAGATGTCCGTATCGGGGTTAAAACTTTAAGGCCATTTTTGGTCAAGAAGTCATTTTTGTTACCGATAGTAGAGGTATACCACGTGAAAGATGAACCTGTCTACTTTAATGTGGTGCTAACCGGACATCCTAGTAGGCTCCATAACTAAAGTTAATCGATTTTGAAAAAAAAAAATATTAACCATTTTTCTGATCATTACATATAACGTATATACAGCGCGTTTAGAGATGTCCGGATCGGGGTTAAAACTTTAAGGCCATTTTTGGTCAAGAAATCATTTTTGTTGCCGATAGTAGAGGTATACCACGTGAAAGATGAACCTGTCTACTTCAATGTGGTGCTAACCGGACATCCTAGTAGGCTCCATAACTAAAGTTAATCGATTTTGAAAAAAATAAAAATCATAAATTTTTCTGATTATTACACATAACGTATATACAGCGCGTTTAGAGAAGGGTCTGTATCGGGGTTAAAACTTCAAGGTCACTTTTGGTCAAGAAATCATTTTTGTTACCGATAGTAGAGGTATATCACGTGAAAGATGAACCTGTCTACTTTAATGTGGTGCTAACGGGACATGCCAGTAGGCTCCATAACTAAAGTTAATCGATTTTGAAAAAAATAAAAATTAACCATTTTTCTGATCATTACACACTACGTATATACAGCGCGTTTAGAGATGTCCGTATCGGGGTTAAAACTTTAAGGCCACTTTTGGTCAAGAAATCATTTTTGTTACCGATAGTAGAGGTATACCACGTGAAAGATGAACCTTTCTACTTTAATGTGGTCCTATTCGGACATCCTAGTAGGCTCCATAACTAAAGTTAATCGATTTTGGAAAAAAACAATCATTTTTTGGATCATTACACATTAGATATACAGCGCGTTTAGAGATGTCCGTATCGGGGTTAAAAGTTTAAGGCCATTTTTGGTCAAGAAATCATTTTTGTTACCGATAGTAGAGGTATATCACGTGAAAGAGGAACCTGTCTACTTCAATGTGGTGCTAACCGGACATCCTAGTAGGCTCCATAACTAAAGTTAATCGATTTTGAGAAATATAAAAATCATAAATTTTTCTGATTATTACACATAACGTATATACAGCGCGTTTAGAGAAGGGTCTGTATCGGGGTTAAAACTTTAAGGCCATTTTTGGTCAAGAAATCATTTTTGTTACCGATAGTAGAGGTATACCACGTGAAAGATGAACCTGTCTACTTTAATGTGGTGCTAACCGGACATCCTAGTAGGCTCCATAACTAAAGTTAATCGATTTTGAAAAAAATAAAAATTAACCATTTTTCTGATCATTACATATAACGTATATACAGCGCGTTTAGAGATGTCCGGATCGGGGTTAAAACTTTAAGGCCATTTTTGGTCAAGAAATCATTTTTGATGCCGATAGTAGAGGTATATCACGTGAAAGATGAACCTGTCTACTTCAATGTGGTGCTAACCGGACATCCTAGTAGGCTCCATAACTAAAGTTAATCGATTTTGAAAAAAATAAAAATCATAAATTTTTCTGATTATTACACATAACGTATATACAGCGCGTTTAGAGAAGGGTCTGTATCGGGGTTAAAACTTCAAGGTCACTTTTGGTAAAGAAATCATTTTTGTTACCGATAGTAGAGGTATACCACGTAAAAGAGGAACCTTTCTACTTTAATATGGTGCTAACCGGACATCCTAGTAGGCTCCATAACTAAAGTAAATCGATTTTGAAAAAATAAAAATTAACCATTTTTCTGATCATTACACACTACGTATATACAGCGCGTTTAGAGATGTCCGTATCGGGGTTAAAACTTTAAGGCCATTTTTGGTCAAGAAGTCATTTTTGTTACCGATAGTAGAGGTATATCACGTGAAAGATGAACCTGTCTACTTTAATGTGGTGCTAACCGGACATGCCAGTAGGCTCCATAACTAAAGTTAATCGATTTTGAAAAAAATAAAAATTAACCATTTTTCTGATCATTACACACATATACAGCGCGTTTAGAGATGTCCGTATCGGGGTTAAAACTTTAAGGCCACTTTTGGTCAAGAAATCATTTTTGTTACCGATAGTAGAGGTATACCACGTGAAAGATGAACCTTTCTACTTTAATGTGGTGCTAACCGGACATGCCAGTAGGCTCCATAACTAAAGTTAACCGATTTTGAAAAAATAAAAATTAACCATTTTTCTGATCATTACACATTACGTATATACAGCGCGGTTAGAGATGTCCGTATCGGGGTTAAAACTTTAAGGCCATTTTTGGTCAAGAAATCATTTTTGTTACCGATAGTAGAGGTATACCACGTGAAAGATGAACCTTCCTACTTTAATGTGGTGCTAACCGGACATCCTAGTAGGCTCCATAACTAAAGTTAATCGATTTTGAAAAAATAAAAATTAACCATTTTTCTGATCATTACACACATATACAGCGCGTTTAGAGATGTCCGTATCGGGGTTAAAACTTTAAGGCCACTTTTGGTCAAGAAATCATTTTTGTTACCGATAGTAGAGGTATACCACGTGAAAGATGAACCTTCCTACTTTAATGTGGTGCTAACCGGACATGCCAGTAGGCTCCATAACTTAAGTTAATCGATTTTGAAAAAATAAAAATTAACCATTTTTTGGATCATTACACATTAGTTATACAGCGCGTTTAGAGATGTCCGTATCGGGGTTAAAACTTTAAGGCCACTTTTGGTCAAGAAATCATTTTTGTTACCGATAGTAGAGGTATACCACGTGAAAGATGAACCTTTCTACTTTAATGTGGTCCTATTCGGACATCCTAGTAGGCTCCATAACTAAAATAAATCGATTTTGGAAAAAAAAAACCATTTTTCTGATCATTACACACTACGTATATACAGCGCGTTTAGAGATGTCCGTATCGGGGTTAAAACTTTAAGGCCATTTTTGGTCAAGAAATCATTTTTGTTACCGATAGTAGAGGTACATCACGTGAAAGATGAACCTGTCTACTTTAATGTGGTGCTAACCGGACATGCCAGTAGGCTCCATAACTAAAGTTAATCGATTTTGAAAAAATAAAAATTAACCATTTTTCTGATCATTACACACTACGTATATACAGCGCGTTTAGAGATGTCCGTATCGGGGTTAAAACTTTAAGGCCACTTTTGGTCAAGAAATCATTTTTGTTACCGATAGTAGAGGTATACCACGTGAAAGATGAACCTTTCTACTTTAAATTGGTCCTATTCGGACATCCTAGTAGGCTCCATAACTAAAATAAATCGATTTTGGAAAAAAAAAATCATTTTTTGGATCATTACACATTAGATATACAGCGCGTTTAGAGATGTCCGTATCGGGGTTAAAACTTTAAGGCCATTTTTGGTCAAGAAGTCATTTTTGTTACCGATAGTAGAGGTACATCACGTGAAAGATGAACCTGTCTACTTTAATGTGGTGCTAACCGGACATGCCAGTAGGCTCCATAACTAAAGTTAATCGATTTTGAAAAAAATAAAAATTAACCATTTTTCTGATCATTACACACTACGTATATACAGCGCGTTTAGAGATGTCCGTATCGGGGTTAAAACTTTAAGGCCACTTTTGGTCAAGAAATCATTTTTGTTACCGATAGTAGAGGTATACCACGTGAAAGATGAACCTTTCTACTTTAATGTGGTCCTATTCGGACATCCTAGTAGGCTCCATAACTAAAGTTAATCGATTTTGGAAAAAAACAATCATTTTTTGGATCATTACACATTAGATATACAGCGCGTTTAGAGATGTCCGTATCGGGGTTAAAACTTTAAGGCCACTTTTGGCCAAGAAATCATTTTTGTTACCGATAGTAGAGGTATACCACGTGAAAGAGGAACCTTTCTACTTTAATGTGGTGCTAACCAGACATGCCAGTAGGCTCCATAACTAAAGTTAATTGATTTTGAAGAAGAAAAAAAATATATCAATATTTTAAAACGTTTAGGCCACTTTTGGTCAAAAAAATCGGCTTTGTTACCGATAGTAGGTATACCACGTGAAAGAAGAAATTGTTTTCTTTGATTTGATGCTAACCGGACCTCCTAACTAGGTCGATAACTCAAATTAATCGATTTTAAAATAATAACACGTTTGGATCATAACACATTACCGCGCGTTTCGAGCTAATTTTCCCATTTGCATCCCACTCCTGTTAGGATCGAACGGTTTGTAGCCATCGAATTTCAATAAATCAAAGTGTTACTGGCTGTTTTTTCATACCACTTGTAAGAGGAATAACTTAACATCGTCATTGTACCCCTCTTGACTGTTGCATATTCTCATAAATTAATTGTTTAGACATTTGAAAAAAAAAGAAAAAAAATGGTATAAAAATTGCCGCCATTTACGCCTTTCTCCACAAGATTTGGTAGGATCACAAGTTTCAGTTCAATATGGATGCAGATTTCGTCCACCATTAATTTCCAAAATTATATTACATGAAAGAGCAACAACTCATCTCTCATATGGTGCAATTATTGGCATTTTACAGTATTCATAGCGTTAAATATTATCGCTTTAAAACAGGTACGAAAAAGTAGCAGTCTTGTTATTGTCCGCTAATTTAGGCTGCCCTTAGTGGCTGCTGGGGATCAACTTTCCCGCCACAGCGTACCCAGCGCTCGTCACAGTGTACAAACATCAGTGGCCAACGGCGTGTAACGTTGATGTATACACTATTGGCTGCTGTTAGTGGCTGCTCTTAGTGGCTGCTACGTTCAAACAGGTTGACAACGCTCAACGCGAATATTGTAATTTGCCGTTTTAGTAATCAGAAGCCCATACCATTCTAGTAGGTTCTAGGAAAGGGGAGTCTTGTCTGAAATAGAAACCGATATGTCCAAAAATGGTAACATTATTATATTATAACAATATGAATGATTGTTATCATCCAGACCCAATGACAGGCGGTAGCAGTCCTACCTACGTAGGCTAGGTCTATACTACACATTAACATAGTCTATATGCTACATTGGGAGGAACGTTAGTTTCCGCTCAGTTTCCGCCGTGAGGCCTACATCTTTCAAGTGTCATCAAGTCGCAACTTCATCTTGAAGTAAACTTACTAATAACTGTCGATAAAACATGCTCTAGTCTAGGCCTGAATTAGTTCCTTCCTAGATTCTTCCAAAGTTGGCTAACATGATATTTCTATTTTTTTTGGGGTAGGATGGTGACTTCGAAGTTCGGCCACTTAAGACTTAAAACACCCCAAAACTAAATCTTCTGGTATAAATCATTTGAAAATATACTTCATATGGTGGGAGAATTTTGTTATAGTACGATACACGGCCAAACTTTCTTTCCTGCAAACTGTTTTCACGTTGTTTTCCAAGAAGATTCTTCGTGATTGTGGAACTGGTATTTCTTGCTAGAGTATTGCGAAGTTCGGACACGCAACCCACAGTGTGGCGCTGGTAAAAATTGGTGGCGCTGTTGCTCTTTCAGTAATTATAACAGACTTCATAGATCTTCGTCATTTTATTGACAAATATGTAAGTAATTTCTTGCACACGGGTCATTTTGGAGAGAAAATAGCTGTAGCTTCGTACTTTTTGGTGAAATTTGGCTCTTCCTGTAGGTTTTCAAGGTGAAAATCGTGTATTTCTTAGGGTGCCCGAACTTCGCAGTATGGCGAACTTCGCAATACTGACTATACCTGCTGCTCTTACAGACCAGTTTGTGGTGGATGCAATGCAAGAAACAATGTGTTCTTCATTAAGTTTGTATTAAATGTACATTTTGGTAAAGAAGAATGTAATACTGAGGGTATTTTTGCAATGCATATAAATTTTCAGAAAAGTTGCTCCATGAATCACAGGTGAATCAAAGAATCACCCAAAACAGAATGGAAATGAAAATACATTTGGAATTGAACAGGAGAAATGTGATTAGTTTTCCTACCACTTATCCTGTTTCTGGAAGGGATTTAACATTGCATAGAGAGTTTCTTATAAACTTCATAGGCATTGAGAAGTCACCATATATCAATAAAAAAAAAACTACATAGTATATGAAATGATCAAAGAAATAATAATTTCCATGCAATTTAAAAATTAATACTTTCACTTTTTTTCCACTCATTTCACAGATTTCATGACAGCAGTCTTTGCTTTGCAATATTAGTAAACATCGGATCTTATTGGACTCAAAGATTTGTTCACATTAATGACGGTGCAGAAAACTATCATTTCCTGTCATTAAGTGATGAGAAATATACAAAAAGGTGATTTCATGGCTGAGAATGATGACTTCTAATCTTCAAAACAGCTGTGGATGGCAATAGTAGTTCTCAGAATGAGATGAACGCATCAACAGATGAAGACAGACAAACTGATGATGGTGTAGCGGAGGAGCAGAGACAGGGAAGATGGAAGGAACATTGCAAGGAGCAGCAGATGATGTTCTGCCCCCTCAGACAGATGACTGCAAAATGTCCGTAAGGAAGAAAAAAGTACATTTTGAAGATGATCATGCAAACCTAGTTAAAGGAGAGGCAGAGGAAGATTCTGTTGTTCACATGCAGAGCATTCCTGGAGGAAGACACACTCACAGTTCTATCATGAAAGGAAAAGATGGAGTGAAGCGATTGGAGAAAATGGATAAGAAACTTCAGGAGAAACGCAGAATTTATTCTGAAGAAAAGGCAGAACTTGCGAAAAAGTTGGAAGAAACAAAAGCCAGTTTCAATCAGGAGGTACGTATTGCACAAACAACTTCAATGATGTGAAAATGTGTAACCGAAAAAAACTTGGAAGAGAAAACAAATTGTATAAACAGAAATGTACAACATTGTAGAGAACAGGGAATAAATCATCTAGTTGGACAAGTTTGTTTACACAAATAGCAGCTTTAGCAGTTTAAACATTTTAAGAAATTGCAACAAAATAAAACACAAAATGTTATTATCTGTACTTTTACAGGTAGTTTCCTTTTTAGTAAAAATGGACTTTGAAATATACATACAGTGTATGTAACATTCAATACTTAGTCCATTTTAACAGATGTTAAGAATGACAGCAACTTACCAATTACGTTTAACTGTATGTCCAGAGGATTTATTACATACAGTGTGCATCTTTCTCTGCGCCCTACCCCCCCCCCCCCCCCCCTCCTCTGTCCCAACCTTCTGCAATCACTTGTCCTCATTTCCATTCGATTCATGATCTATTCAAAATGAGAGTATTGAACCCTACCTGAAATTGTTCCCAATACAGGAATCCTTTGATGGCTATCACTGTTCAGACAAACTCTTTTCTATCTTGGCATACAAATCATCAACATGTCCGTTAAGTAATTTTTGTCTTTTTTAAGTGGAGCTGCAAACCAAAATTTGACAATATTACTCTTTCCTGCATTCCCAAGATTGTACAAGGGATCTGTACTTTAAGAAGAATATGAACCACTTACCTATAAAAGGGATATAAACAGTGGCGGAGCGTCCATACAGTCAGGGGGGGCAAATGCCCCCCCTGACGAACTCAAATGGACTGCTGGCGCCCTTTTCAGCTTTTTACCACTTTTTACTTATTCGCGATTATTGACTTTTTTATTGCGCTCTCATCTACCTATTGACATTTGTCACATTATCTGCAAATTAGCAAGGCCCGGAAAGGGTCATTTCCGGCGATCTAGGGAGTATCTTTACTCAAAAATTTTCTGTACGCTCCGCGCCAACCTGTGGTGGCGCTCCGCTTAGATAGTGTCGAAAGCGCCCCCCCCGACCAATACCCCTAGCTCCACCACTGGATATAAATGCTATAGAGTTTGTTCATGGAAACAGCTCTTACCGTATGAACAGGCTCACAGCAACCATGAAGCTTACACAGCTGTGTTGATGTTGTACCGAAAATAAGTTTGAATAAATGTTCACCAATTCATATACTACATTTTTAATTGGTTTAGAATCTCCTAGCACATTTGGTTGTACCAAAATTTGTTGTCAATAATTTCAGATAAAGAAGTATGAAAGAGATCTGCAAGAGAAAAGACAGGATTATTTAACACAACTCGATAACTTGAAGATGGACGAACAGGTTTCAAGTATTGGCAAAAGAATGGAAGAGCTAGAACAGTTGGAGAAAGGACTCAATTCTCGCCTGGAACACTTTCTGGAATACGAAAAAGAGGTGGGTTTTTATACCACTGCATATTAATGTACCATGTTGGAAGTGTATGTGTGTGCAATGTTACATTGAGGATGGAGGAGTTAGGGAGGGGGGGTGAGGAGGGGGCTGGCACCCAATTTAAAAAAAAAAATGATAATCCTGTCGGTGACCTTATTTTTTGTAGACTTTCAAATGAAGTGACTTTTTTTTTATTATTTATACTGTATATATTTTAATTCAAATTTTCTCCATTTTATGTGAACCTCTGCTTTCTTGTTTATTTTGAGAAGCACTGTCATGAAAAAACTATTGGGGAGGGGAGGGGGGGGGGAAGACTATCATGAGCAACAAACTTTTGGCTACAATTCTGCCAAATCTGACAACCCAGAGTTGCCCTCCTCCTTCGTTTTATAGTGAAACAATTTCAAGGGATGTATTGCAAAAATTCCAATACGGACTACTTGTTTTGACTGCTTATCACATACCTGACATTCTGCAGTATTGTGCAACTCAATGAAGCTTAAGATTAGCATTTTATGCCTTCTGATGAGTGTATTATTACGATTGATTTATTGAGCTGCTAACTTGAAAGAGGAATGGGTTGTCCGGTATATTCAATTGAGAAAGTTTGGGGTTGTAATCACCCGTGGTCTTCCTGTCAGTTTCCGTTTGCATCGGAAGCAGGCATCAATTTGCATATCTTGCCAAACATGATATTTCAGCGATCCTTCCTCTCGTTTTTCTCTCTCTTTTCGATTTGAATTTTAGATTCAGGAATTTGAAGGTTACTTAAGCAGAAGACAGGAGCTATGTCAGAGACAAGAGTATGACTTAGAGAGACAAAAGGAGGTTTGTACTGTAATACTTCATGAATATGCAAATTAAAACATCATGATAGATGCCGTGACATTTGAAGCTGCCTTGGATCATGCAGATTATCTTTTACATACCATGTTTCTTTTACATACATCATGAATCCAAAATTATATCACTTAAAACCACCTCATGTGCTTGGAAATTTGATCAGTTTACCAGGTATCACTGTTGATCGATACTAAAATCCCATAACTATGTGATTTATAGCTTGACTGATAAAGCTTCATTTCTAGTAGCGAAGGAAGTGGCCAGAAGTTTGAAAATTTGCGATTTCCACTTTGTATGTGATTATACCTACCAACCATAGGGGGTACTCACTACAGTGATTCAAGTCAGTGACTAAATCAACTGGAGTCCGGAAAAAACTACTCGCAATGACGTGACTCAATCTTTGAAAATGAAGCGATTCAATCGTTATGCCACTCAGAATCATCCTTTAAACCTCCTATTATTTTCTCTTTCATTCTATTTTGTTTTCGTTTCTATCTTGTAGAAATTAGATACCCTTCATGAGGAGCTGGAAGCAGATAGGTTTAATTTGGAGGAAGCAGGATTTGATACCTCCAAGATGGGGACAAAGCAAACGAGGTGACAGATATTGATATAGATATTACAAAATCTTAACGATTTTGACAAAATTCTGTGCAAAGGTGATTTAGCTTTTGAAGCGGAAGTAATATATTAACCTGACACCGGTGTGAATTGGTTTGATGTAAAGTAACTTTGATTGGTGATTGAAAAAAACCCAAAGAGAAAGACCCAGATGACCGACTTGTGGAGATCATTGGTGTTTTATATATATTTAACTTTCCATTGATAAGATAGTTAGAAGGGTAATAAATACCTTGAATTAGTGAGAACATGAGATACAATCTCATATTCCAGGGACTCTTAACATTCATTAATTTATGTTGATGGTTGATTGGTCTGCTACGGAAAGACATGATTCAGCTGTTCTTAATATGGACTATATATGGACTGTGATATATCATCATCCGAACAGTGCAAAGCAAAATGATATTCATTTTTTTTTTTATTCATTTCAACTCCAAATGTAGCTTCCGTTTCCAATTATTTCATTAAAATCTGAAGTATTTCAAGGATAAACTCTATTTGTACTAGCCTGTCTAGCCTGTCACTTTCAATAGTTGGTATTGAAAGTTTTGCATATTACATGAATGATGTTTACTTTGATGCATTGCATCCAGTGGCTGATATAGGTTGAGAACCATGTGAAATCTATTGTAATTGTTATATCTGTATAATTTTGTACTGATGTTGGTCATGTGTGACCGATTGTAGGCAGGTAGAAATAGCCGTCAAATTCACATCGTGTTTTGTAAATGGACGAAGAAGAGAGTACTCTGCTTTATCCCTTTGACAGTCACATATATTGTCTTACAAGTTTTTCAGATTTGGTTAGCTTCCATTACAAAATATGATACAGTGTTAGAGATCTTTATTCTATTTCCTGCAAGATTCAGAGGGCCTTGCACTCAAGTGACTGGTATAGTAATTGTATAGTAATAGTAAATTCCATTACAGAAAATATTTGTGTCCCACAAACTTTAATGTACTGTTTTTTGCTTGTTCATCTGTAACCCTCTGGATTTTTGGCCCTAATTTCATCTTCTTTCTTGTGCAATTTTTGTGGACCAAAGGAACAGGTTATGTTCTCAATTACCTCATATATTTTCATTTAATAGTTGAGTATGGTACCACAAGAAAATCTCATGCAAAATGAATGAAGTTTTTCTTTTATCATCAACAGGAGATCACATGGACTTGAGACCACAGCAGAAGAAGATTACATCTTAAAGGCCAATTTGAGGAAGTGTCAGTTTGAACTAGCTAAAGCTACAGATCAGACTGGTCAACAAGCTAAAGAGATTGAATTAATTACGAAAGAGGTATGTATCCTATATTAAACAGGAATAGAGTAATCCATACAGTGTTATTTGTTATTACCCCATTCAGAGTTGGTGTATCATTATTTATCATTCTGAACAGGGCATGTAATATTTACAAAGGAATGGGACACTATCTAAGAAAGAGATCATTATCACATGATATGTAATCCTATTAAATCCAATCCTGGACATTCAGTGTCCTACTTTACAAATTTTATATAACTTTATTGATAGCCTTAAAATCATTTTTCTGTTAAGTAAGAAAGTAATAAATTCCAAACTTCTTGTTTTGTTTCCCTTTAATATTTCAGTTTTTAATCCTCTGTAAAAGAATATAAATTTGAAAATCATCTCTTATCGCCTTTTATATCATTTTTAGGTTTTTGTTATTTTGTTTGTTTGTTCTTCTTCTTCTCTCTAGCTTCAGCAGGAGAAGGAAGAAAACAGGAAGCAAGCTCAGAAAATCAAACACCTGGAAAGTCAGCTATCAATCTACATAAGTATGAATAGATCAGGCTCAGACCATCACTCAATCAGGAGCTTTGGGTCAAAGGTCAGTCAAGATGGAGACCAAGCAAGGACATCTAGGAATAGTAGCAGAAGTAATGCTACCTTAGAGAGGTTAAACACTGGTCAACTGAGTATCAACCAAGAAGCTCAGATGAGGCACAATCTTAAACAAAGGTCAGGGAGGTCAAGTAGCAAAGACCAAAATCGAAATAAATACTTGCCACGAAAGCATTCCGTAGATAGTGGAAGAGGGTCCTCGCAAATAACTGTGGACACCAATGGAAAAATGAATGATGAAATTGGTAAAAAGGATTTTAATAGCAGAGTATGCACTGTTTTATAAGTATTGTCATATAGCATGTCTATTCAAGTAGAGTATGTGTTGCTATTACATACTGATTTTAGGAATGGAGCATGCTCTACTTTTGTATTCATTTTGATAGTAAAGCATGCTATGTTTGGTACTCAATTCATTATTAAAGTTTGCTCTATTTTGTACTTACTTCCTCAGTAAAGCATGACTTTTTTTGTAATCAAGTCATTTAGTATAAAGCATGCTCTATTTTGTACTCAATTCATTAGTAATGCATGCTCTATTTTGTACTCTATTAGTAATGCATGATTTATTTTAGAAGCAATATATATTGTAGTATTTGTACAGAAATCAGAAGCTGAACTACTTTGTACTAGTGAATTCAGCTCTATTTTATACTTATTGCAAATTCAGAGTGTGCTATACTATTTATACTTATTTCAAAAGCAAAGTAAGCCTGATTTTGTAGTTCTTCTTTCAAGTATAAAGTGTGCTCTATATTGTATGTCTTTCAATTGATAGAAGATGCCTTAACTAATTTTTAAATAGTAGAATTATTAAATATATATGAACCTTTTGGCTGCAGTCAATTTTGAATAGTAGAGTATGCTCTATATTCATTATTTTTTAATAGCAGAATATAAAAAAATATGAAATAACATGTTCTATTTTACACAAATATATCTTTGATTGAGCATATTGTATTTTATCATTATTTAACTTTTAGGGCTTTTGACTATGTTATACATTAGCAATATGTACTATAAACGTGTATTTATATTTCATTAAACTTAGACTATGATTTACCTTACGTCTGTATATAAAATATGCAATTATCGGTGTGTGCTATGTTTTACATAATATTTATTGTAACATTTGCATTCTTTCAAAATTTCAAAATAAATTAGTGTATATCTTTGATAAATATTTGATAAATTGTGCGTAGAAATATTATATCATTCTTAAGATCGTCCAGACGCGGCTGCTTTCCTTTCATTGCATATTTGGGTTCCTTTCTCTTCAGAAATCAATTTCCCCCAAGATGAATATAACAATACAGACTTTCATTTCATGTAGTGTTAAATAGAATCCATGCACACAAGTGAGAAGAGTTAAAACAGTAACCTACTTTCTCCTATTACAGTAGTGTCTGTGTCTTTGATATGTCTCATTATGAAAACTGAATATTGAATAGCTGATGGAAAGAAATCCCCTCCTTCTCAGAGGTTGACTATATAGAGATAGGTTAGGCTATAAAATTAAGTGTACCAAAAGTTGCTGCATATCACATAATGGTTAGGTGTCTCATATATTTAAACTTATCATCTATTTTTGAATTTACTGGGGTTTTTTTTTTCCAGATGCACACATGTATAAAAATTCAACTAGCAGAGAAGAATTAGGAAACAACATGATTGAAATAAATTAAGATGATATATGTCAGTGTTCTATGCAAATAATGAAAGTGTGCTATATGAACTGTAATTCCATAGTTGATATTTTGTTAAAAATAAAGTTAAATATAAACACTAATAAGCAAATGCACTGAATTTTATAGCTGAGATATTTTCAGCTGAGTACCTTGCAATATCAAAGTCTTTAGAGAGGTTTACGTTTTTACACATCTTGTCCAGAATGGAACCAAAACGTCACAACCAAACCACCCTAGAGAAATTCATTGGTAAGGGTATCAATCTCAC
This sequence comes from Apostichopus japonicus, assembly GCF_037975245.1. Taxonomy (NCBI): domain Eukaryota; kingdom Metazoa; phylum Echinodermata; class Holothuroidea; order Aspidochirotida; family Stichopodidae; genus Apostichopus; species Apostichopus japonicus. The sequence continues at coordinate 29,105,116 of NC_092568.1, forward strand.
ATACAGAAATCTCACAGAATGAAGCTGCAGCGAAAAAACTAGCAGCTTATACGTAATCCTTTATGTTATAATGGTATGAATGCTGACAGAATTTGAAGGGTATATACTATTTGTATTCGCTATATAACCCTTGTGCTATTGATAGTATGTGCTTTTATGTTGCTGATGTCTTTTAATGGCCATTTCTGGTAATGTGTTTACATGTAGTGTCAAGAATCAAACAATTTTATAATTGATAAATTTACATAAAGAAATTAAATATTATATTAAGATCTGAACTTTTCTTTTTCAGTTTTTCTTTTACAACTGAGACAAGCTTTAAACTTTGTCAGAAGACTTAATATGTCTTAACTGCATATCCCAAAATAGAAAACAACACAAAAATATATTTAAAAGTCATGTTTAATACAAGCGTTTCCAAAGATAATCACATCTTCCTCCTCGGGTCATTGAAATGAAAAATAAAAATAAAGGGTTACAGATATAACTCTGTAATATGTGCTTATATTTTCATTTCAGTAACCTGAGCAGGAAAATGTGACCATCTTCGAAAACGTCTGTATTTAACATATGTTTGTGTTGTATTGCACTTTTGTTTGGTTCTCTAGAGATTGTTCTCACATAGCAGGCCTCATATGTTTAGAGCTGGTCTGCCCTAATACACACCTCAATAACAGGAATTCATGAAAGAGAACAGACGCAAGGAAATTTGCTGCAGAAATATTTTGTTTATACATAGTAACATTTAATAGTTCATCAATGCCTAGCATGTACACTAGTGTATGTGATGATTATAGCTGATGCTTTAATATATTTACCTGTTGATGAAATACCAAAATGTGTAGTTTTCACATTGTACAGTGATATGCAGAGATGGAAAAAGAAGAGATGAGAGGGGGAGGGGGGGGGGGGGGAAGGGGAAGCTGGATAAAGGAATGAGAGCTAGCAGCCTGTTTCCAAACCCATGTAAAGCAAGATTGAACAGCCAAGATAAGGTTCAGTACCAATGAACACCATTATAGATAATAGTCTACCAGAAGGAGGGTGAAGATGTGGAGGATCTGTATCAACATCAGCCTTGAAGGCAGTTTTTCGATGCTAAGCATACCATTAATAGATTATAGTTTACCAGAAGGGGAGGGGGGGGGGAGAATGTGGAGGATCTGTACCAACATCAACCTTGAAGGCAATTTTTCGATGCTAAGCATACCATTAATAGATTATAGTTTACCAGAAGGGAGGGGGGGGGGGAGATGTGGAGGATCTGTACCAACATCAGCCTTGAAGGCAGTTTTTCGATGCTAAGCATACCATTAATAGATTATAGTTTACCAGAAGGGGAGGGGGGGGGGGGAAGAATGTGGAGGATCTGTACCAACATCAGCCTTGAAGGCAGTTTTACGATGCTAAGCATACCATTAATAGTTTACCAGAAGGGGAGGGGGGGGGGAGATGTGGAGGATCTGTACCAATATCAGCCTTCAAGGCAGTTTTACGATGCTAAGCATACCATTTATAGATAATAGTTTACCAGAAGGGGAGGGGGGGGGGGATGTGGAGGATCTGTACCAACATCAGCCTTGAAGGCAGTTTTACGATGCTAAGCATACCATTAATAGTTTACCAGAAGGGGAGGGGGGGGGGGAAGAATGTGGAGGATCTGTACCAATATCAGCCTTCAAGGCAGTTTTACGATGCTAAGCATACCATTTATAGATAATAGTCTACCAGAAAAGGAGGAGGGGGGGGGGGAATGTGGAGGATCTGTACCAGTATCAGCCTTCAAGGCAGTTTTACGATGCTAAGCATACCATTTATAGATAATAGTTTACCAGAAGGGGAGGGGGGGGGGATGTGGAGGATCTGTACCAACATCAGCCTTGAAGGCAGTTTTACGATGCTAAGCATACCATTAATAGTTTACCAGAAGGGGAGGGGGGGGGGGAAGAATGTGGAGGATCTGTACCAATATCAGCCTTCAAGGCAGTTTTACGATGCTAAGCATACCATTTATAGATAATAGTCTACCAGAAAAGGAGGAGGGGGGGGGGGAATGTGGAGGATCTGTACCAGTATCAGCCTTCAAGGCAGTTTTACGATGCTAAGCATACCATTTATAGATAATAGTTTACCAGAAGGGGAGGGGGGGGGGGGGAAGAATGTGGAGGATCTGTACCAATATCAGCCTTGAAGGCAGTTTTTCAATGCTAAGCATACCATTAATAGTTTACCAGAAGGGGGTGGGATGTGGAGGATCTGTGCCAATATCAGCCTTCAAGGCAGTTTTATGATGCTAAGCATACCATTTATAGATAATAGTCTACCAGAAGGGGAGGGGGGGGGGATGTGGAGGATCTGTACCAATATCAGCCTTGAAGGCAGATTTATGATGCTAAGCAAGCACAGATGGTGCATGTTAATAGAAGCAGAATGGTTTATAACTTACACTTCAGGTCATGTGCTAACCATGTACAGTTTTAACTCACTTTGGATTTTGTTTTTAATTGAGATGACCATTTCAGATGGTATAAACCACAAACTTCTCATGGATAACAAACCCACCTTACTCTAGCTGGGCAGGGCTCGAACCCACTATTTCGCAGATGTTAGGTTTCATTGCTTCTAATGCCACCGCCTATCTCCACTTAGCACTTGACCATAGCAATGGTTTTATTGTCATGTCAACATTGCCTGTCCTTCACAACATAACATTCATGGTTTCACAGTAATGATATAACATTGTTCCTCAGTTTTTACCTTCAGGTTAAGCTTTATAGTAGGTATTATTAATTTAATGGGAAAGGAAACACCAAAACAAAACAGACAACTTCAATATTATTTTCATCCTTTTATTAAAATGAATTGAGCCACAAAAACTTCTCATACCACTTTGTACATAAAAAAAAAATTACTGTGAATGAATGAAAGAAAGAAATGTTAAGTAAACAATGACTCTGAAAACAGAGAGGCACAAAAATAAAAAATCAGGAACCAGTTTCCACCCATCCTCTCTTGTACCTTGGTCTGTTCTCTCCAAGTCAGGAAGTACTCCAAGAATTGTTTCAAATCATTTAAGTACAAGTTTTCGTCGATATAAAACAGACATTTCGACAAGACAAAAAACAGTAAATACATCGAGAATTGAAACACCATGAATTACTGTATGTTTAAACATCTTTGATAACTGTACATGGCACAGAGTATCGCAGGAGTTGTGGGCAACGACACAGCACCAGTTGAGTTTTGAAGAGGGTGATAGTTGGTAAACTTTAGAATGGTTCACCGAAGTAGCAAATAATTTGCAATATTTCATCAAAATCAAGGCAAAATACTGCTGTCAATCATGATTTTTGTGGATCAATGGCATTCATCTCAGATCCACATATAAAAATTAATTTCAGATTAATTTTAAATTAAGTTCTGATTTGATAATGTCAGAACAACAAATTTGTCAATACCATCTTAAAACACACCAAAGGTCTTCTATTGTTTTGTTTTCTTGAAATGAATAATGAAGGGGTTTTCTATGAAATAAATAAAAAAAATTAGACCTTTGTATGAAGGACATTTATGAGATGTAGAATCTTAAAAATGAGAAGAAATCTGTCAAATTGGTGTGACCGTTTACCAACAATACACAACCACCAATACGGAAAAAAGAAAGAAAAAGAAACAATACTTGTAAACACTTTTTTGTTGTTTCCAGTGAGGATGTTACATGTCACATACTACACAGTCTGGTAAAGGGCACATTTACACAAGGTACCAAGATGCACAGGGCTCCAAGTTCTACACCAACGTTTCAGTCAATACTTCAGAGTACACACAAATTATGATCAAGAACAAACATTAATCTCAGCATAGACTAGTGTTGAACAGGGATCTACCAATCAATCACAAAGCTCAAGGGATCATCAAAGATGACCAATGTAGATATATGTTAGAATTATATCAATATCAATATATATATATATATATATATATATATCTATATATATATATATATAAATAAATATATATAGATATATGTATACATATATCTATATACATATATATATATATATTTATATATAGGCATTACACAATACTATACTGTTTTCTTTGAGGTTGTATTTGAGTTTATAATCAAAGTTAGAGGACCTGTCATTTCCATTTTGCTAGAATCGGAACAAGGACTCAGTCCACCTCTGAAAAAGATCCTGCTTGGATCAAAATGTCAGGCCCTGCAACTTTCATACATTTACCTATATTTACCAATATTTACTTTTTGCAGTTCATAAGTAGTTAACAATTTTTTCTCTTTTTAATTTTTTGATCCCAGATTTGATGTGGGTTTAGCAATAAACTCGAGATATTTTAGAATGGGATCCCTCCGTGCCTATGTGTGTTTGAAAAGTGTCTCCCTTGAGCAAGCCCAAAGTTCCATTTAATCTTTCTAAGTAAAATTTTACTCTAAATGACCAATATACCTTCATCTTGAGAGTATGTCAAAGACGGTTGTTCATATTCCAAAGAGTCATAGCGATTTCAAATACTGGCTACTATGTCATGTGATGGTGGAGGTGGTTGAATGACAAATATCCAACTTACGTCAACTTATATAACTTGAAAGGCACAAATTACATGAACACAGACATGACTGTATACATCACATTCCTGGTAATGTACAAGTAAAACATATTTCTTTGTTTATTTTGAGTTGAAATGAAAATTGCACTAAAATAGTACCTTTTAGTGAAACTGCGTAATACTTTGTTTTTTTGTTACTTATATGTAAAGAATTCCAACTAATAAAAAATCAATATACACAAGAAATATTACCCCAAAAAATATGTGGAAAGAAATTTTTGTAGTAACGACAGGAAAAATCTGTCTGTGACGACACAAAAAAAGAAGAATTGTTTCTCGGTTAATTAGAGGCACTTGAGGGCTATTTTACAAATGAATTCAACATGTTATCTTCTGCTAACATGTTGCATGCACAACTTCATCCATAATAATCATAATAAAAATAATAATAATAACTTCCTTCATGAGTACAGTAAGTTTCAAAAAGCTTTCATGAAAGAAGTAGTATTACATTAATATCACATTAGATGGTAGACTACTGTTGATTAGAAATCGTTAAATAATGCACTAACTTTTAACAAATTTGGCATTTCTTTTCCATCACATATTTAACCCCTTTTTGGAGTGAAAATGTGGTGTCTATATAAAAAATTCCAACACCAATATTTACCGAAATGACAAAACTAGCTTGTTAACAAAGACGGTTCTCTTTCCTTTTCACACACCCCCCCCCCCCGCCCTCACCTTTCAATTTATGATTCTGTCGAGGGACCGAATGGGCCATGATTAAAATAATATCTTTTGACCAATTTCTTGATTCAAGAAAGTATTCGGTGCAACCAAATTGTGCTTGGGACAAGTTAGATAATCTCTCAAGTCCCAGGTCAATTTACTTGTGGTTTAGAAGTTTTGTCTTTCTGGGGCAGAAGATGCCCAAAAAAAACAAAAACCAAAAAAAACAAAGGCATTTCTGAGATATGAAAGATGGGTGTCTCTCTCAAGCTCTGTTACTTATTCTAATATCCTACAAAATGCCATCAGGGCAAAGGTATCATGGGATATTGAAGCTCCCTTGAGAGATGTTCATGATGTGTTACTCTATACCATGATGCCAGAACATTCCCTATAGATAACAATGACATGTTTACTGTGTCAGCTACTACAGGAATGATAAGATACAACACATTATGGTTGAATCCTGATGTAACAACAAAACAAACTTAAATGGGGAAATTATTATTTTTATAATAAAAAATATTATTATTATTAATATTATTATGTAGATTTGGTTCTACTGTCATCCTCAACTTGTTATTTTTTTTTGGCAATTTGTTGTTGTTGACATATTAGAACACTACCATACATATATTAAATAAATTGTAAAACAATGAATACCTTAATATAACTTAATATAAAATATTGAACCTTTTAGTTTAAAATGTAAATCTTATTATGAGAATCTATATTTACAAATGTATTTCAAAGAAACTTTATAGCAACCAAATATTTATAAAACGAGCACACCTTTGCTTTTTAAGGTCCTGCAGCAATTTATAATCCCCAAGGAACAATTGTTAAGTGGGGAGGGGGGGAAACGGTGGGAACTGAAAACAGCTATCCATTAGAAAATGTCTAAACAAGTTTTATTAAAAAAAAATTCTCAAGTTTCTGTGAACAGCAGAAAACTAACAAGGGACAGAAATAGACAAATTTGAAGAAAAAACAAAAGAGCAAAGAAAGTTTGAGCTAAAGATGTGATTCAAATCAATAATCCTCAGGATTAATAGTCCTGTCTTTGCTGTGAGCTCTTTCAGCCTGAAGTTGATGGCCATTATTATATCACATCGAAACCATCATTAGACTACCAGTAGACTACTGTTGATTAGGAATCGATAATTCACTAAATTCAAACAAATCTGTGATTTCTTTTCCTATTATATATTAAGAATTCCAACATCAATATTTTACCAAAATCACAAAACTAGCTTGTTAACAAAGGCAGTTTTCTGTCCTTTTCAACCCCCCCCCCCACCCTTTCAACTTTTGATTCTGTTGAGGTATTATTAATTCTTATGAATTCTTAATGTGTTTAATCTTAGCCTTTGTCAAAAAGACAATGCAAGCAAGTCTACCGAAAGAGAAAACCTTCCAAACCTGTCATTCCAGTGCTAGTTTGGAAGGTTTTCTCTCTCCTGATAAACTTTCCTACTTAGACAACCAACAAACAAAGAGTCAGATTTAAAAAAAAACAATTTGCAAAGTTGTTTACCTATCAGCCCTAAACAATGATTCATAATTTGTCTATCAGCACAAAATTACAATCTTAGGCTAATAGCCAATGCATAGGAGGTCTTACCGTGAGACAAAGATTTCAAATCCCTCCTCCTCCCAAATGCATCACCTATTCCCATCCAGGCTTTTACATGAAATGGCTAGAAGGACCCCCCACCACCGACCCCCCCACCTCCACCCCCTTAATCATGGGAATCTATAAATAGGTACCGATATCTAGCTAGCTGGAATTAATGAACAATGGGCAGTCTTGAAAACAGATATTTTGTACATGAAGACAACAATAACTGAAAACTTTGAAATCAAAGATACTGATATCGAGGAACTTTGATAAGTTCGAGGTAAAGTAAAAGACCAAGAACTCAGAATTATCTGATTTCTTGCAACAACTCGCTTAATCAAGTTCTATGGACATTGATGGACATTGCCGAGTGTATTTTATTGATGGAGAAACAACTAAAAGCTAATACAATACAACATACGTTTGTCTAATTACTGTCATGAGAATATAACATTTGGCATTAATCTTTTTTCTTTTTTTTCGATCTAAACTGAACCATGACTTAAATGACAACTTCCAAATTTTGACAAATCCTTGCGTGACTACTCTGATAATCGTGGATGACAATAATAATGAAGTAACTTAATGTTAATGTATATTTAGATGATATCGATAAAAAACTCAATTTATGGAAGATAATTTTGCAACCTCTCAAACAGGATCTTACAAAAATTTTAAAAAAATCAATCAATCCTTTAAACATGGATAAAGCAAGGAATTTAGTTAGCACAAGACCGACACAAACCCAAATTTATTTTACAAAAAAATTATTACTTGCATCAAAGATATAATATATGACAAGATCTGTTGTGGCAATTGTAACATTTGCTCTACAATAAACTCAATCAAATAATAGAAAATGTGACAAAAGTAGACATAAAGAATAACCAAAAACAAACAAAACAACAACTTAACAACCAAAACTATAAACACCACATATAAAAATCGTTTGAGTTGAGATAGAGCTGCAATTCCAACAGATTACTGGGTAGTATGGACTCATCACGTATGCAAGCTTTGATGGAACAACATGAATACAGTCCAAAAGTACAAAATTAAAACATACTTCAATAGTTTTTCTTTAGTTTTTCTGACAAGATCTGTTGTGGCAATTGTAACTTTTGCTCTAATATAATCTCAATCAAAGAATAGAAAATGTGACAAAAGTAAACATAAAGAATAACCAAAACAAAACAAAACAACAACTAAACAACCAAAACTATAAACACTACATAAACACCACATATAAAAATTGTTTGAGTTGAGATAGAGCTGCAATTCCAACAGACTACTGGGTAGTATGGACTCATAGCGTATGCAAGCTTTGATTGAACAACCTGAATACAGTCCAAAACTACAAAATTAAAACATACTTCAATACTTTTCTTTATATTCTCAAAGAGAGTTGTTGTTTTTAAATGTAAAAAATTATCATCATAATCATAATAAAATCACTGTAAAACTAGGTGGTTTACAACATTAAAGCAACAATAATATGACTGCTTTGCATTAAGTAATAAGCTACCTTCTAAAAAAGCTCTTGAAATTAACTAAAAATATACTGGCATTTGACATTAAGGAATGTCAAGTTCCATAATCTTTCTTTCACCTTCACTGCTTAAAAAAAAAAATATTGCTGGCCTTAAATACTTGCAGCGTTGCACTTACAAAAGAAAAAACTCCTGAATGGTTTTTGAAACTTTATATAACTTGTCTGTCTGCGCTGTTAAGTTAAATGTTACACACTCAGGTACTTTTTTGTGTCTTGCGTACTACATGCTGTAAACCTCCATTCCTCTCAACAGAGTTCTCTGTAGAGGGCAGTTGGAGGGGGGAGGGGAGAGAAGGAATGGAGGAGGAGGGGGTGCAGGAGGGGGGCTACCGTCATGATCTCGTCTGATAACTGTCCGCCTCTTTGTACAAAGGCATCTTGGCAACTTCCACTTTATTTTCTACTTTGTAGGACGGATACAGCCCGCTACGCATTCCTACTCTTCGATTGGTCCCCTTGGAGTAACCGTCCCAGTGGTTGCCAGCTACACCCACCAGGTCTCCGGGTTGAAAGGCAATTTCCTCAGCGGTTTGAGGTTCGTGGGGATAAATAGCTACTTGGTTGTGACCATTCTGGCCACCAAAATAATAAATGTCATCTAAGGAATGGAAGTAAGAAGATGCATCTGCGTGCAGGTCCTGCATGAGCTCATACCCTACTCTACAGACCTGTAAAAATGAAGAATGAAGAATGAAGAAGAGCAAAAATTCAGAATAACAATGAATCAAATAAGAGATGAATAGAGTGAAAAGGGCAATCATATGCAACTTTCAAGCTTCCAAAAGTACAGTCATGGAATAGCTGTTATCCCAAAAGTTAAACCACAAGAAATCGGTAGATAACCACAGGTGGGAACTTACTCAGAAATTTATCGACAATGTCGTAGTTATTGTCAACAAGATATTTTGAAGATATGATTTTTAGAAAACCCAAATCCTTCACCTCTTCATGTTTATCACTGCTTCCCAGAGATATATACTGAGGTAAAACAGGATATTATTGAGGTGAAACAAGATATTATCAAGGTAAAAATAGGATATTATCGAGGTAAAACAGGATATAATCCAGGCAGAACAGGATATTATGGAGGCAGAACAGGACATTATTGAGGTAAACACGACATTATTGAGGTAAAACAGGACACTATTGGGGTAAAACAGGGCATTATTGAGGTAAACAGGACATTATTGAGGTAAAACAGGACACTATTGGGGTAAAACAGGGCATTATTGAGGTAAACAGGACATTATTGAGGTAAAACAGGACACTATTGGGGTAAAACAGGGCATTATTGAGATAAACAGGACATTATTGAGGTAAAACAGGTCATTGTTGAGGTAAAACAGGACACTATTGGGGTAAAACAGGGCATTATTGAGGTAAACAGGACATTATTGAGGTAAAACAGGACACTATTGGAGTAAAAACAGGACATTATTGGGGTAAAACAGGACATTATTGGGGTAAAACAGGACATTATTGAGGTAAAACAGGACATTATCGAGGTAAAACAGGTTATTCAATTAAAACAGGATATTATTCAGGTAAACAGCATATTATCGAGGTAAAACAGGATATTATTGAGGTAAAACAAGAGATTATCGAGCTAAAACAGGATATTATTGAGGTAAGAAAGGATTCTGAGCTGTGTCCTCAGCAATTACCAGTCCCATATACTATCACTTTAGGCATCAAGCCATTCATTGGTGACCTCTAAAAAAAAAGTCAAATATTACCTTAAGTTTAGACTTACCTGTGAAGAAAAGGTGCATACTAGAAAGTCACATCGTGAAAGGAAATGTATATCTGTGATGACTCCCCTCAGGGCGTGCTCCGAGTAACGACTGCCTACCGATGCAGACTTTGATATATCGTTATCGCTAATAAACTCATAGTCGGGATATCTATATCGGAGAAAGGTCAAAGGTTAAACATGGTGTGAATATTTTAAAAGGGTTTTATAGGTTTCCCCATGTGTGAAAAAACGGTTTCTTTCATAATCTATTAAACGATTCAAAGAGATCACATATATTTGTAACATAAAAATTGTAATATTTCAGAATGCGATTATTAAGAGTGCAAGCTATTAAAAGTGAAGGCTGAATTTCTGTTTAATCAAACATATGGGTAGGCTTGGTAGGCTAGGCAAGACAAGACGAAGTACAGTATTGGATAGAGACAAGAATCATATTGTACTGCCACATTTAGGCTTTGGCAAGATTGAAAAACGGGATTGGATTTAGTTTGAGTAGAGAATAGGTCAGACTGTCTTATGGAAGTACAGCTCTGGAATAGTTTTAGGACAGGCTTGTGTGGGTTGAGTGGAAAAAATAATGCTGAGGTAAGGTTGGAGAGGCTTGAGCACAACTAAATTTGCTGTAGGGTAGACAAGAACTGACCTGAGTAATTAAACTACGACTTCTATTTTATCCAAGTCAAAGCAGAAATGAACGAAAAGTTAAACTTAAATTAGCAAACACTCTATGATAAAGAAATCAGCTGTTTATAAACCAACAAGAACAAAATAAGGCTAATGTGACCCCACAAGATGTCATAGCACCACAGATCAGAGTGCAGAGATCACTAACATTGTTGTTAAGCATTTGTAAATGTTTCTGTAGTGTTCTTATTATGTAATATTCTTTGTTCTCCACTTTAGGGCATATTCTCTTGCATAAATTTTCATACGAGATTTAAATTTGAAGCTGAACTTGAACCATAAATGAAGTATAACTTCATACATGAGGATTTGAAGACCTGATCATCCAATACTTACAATTGTTTAGCTTCAGAGAGTAGACTGTCATCATCCGTGGCTAAGTACACCCTCTTTACTTTCACTTCTTCCCGTCTCATTAAGGTCTGGTAATAATTCTCCACATGGACCATGTACTCCTCTATAGCGTGGAAGGCTGCCTCTGTGCCGACCTTATCCGTCCGTCTGACATGGACCCTGGACAAGAATGAAAGTAGAAAAGTAACCCATGAAATATGATTGAAAAACTATGAATTTGGAAATGATTATTGAAAGGAGTTTCTTGCAGCTACCATGGCAAAATATGTGCTTCTGAAATCATGAACATGATGTCATTTAATTTTGAGCGCTGAGGGGTTAGAGGTTGTATGTCTATGACCCTATAGGTTAACTAACGTGGGAATGAGTTGTTAGAAAGAATGTTTGCAATAATATCAAAACCTTTCTCAACTTCAAAAATAAACTACAAGTTAAGTACTCTTAGCAGTTTGGAGACAAAACCAGTACTCCTTTGAAAATCATATTATGGCAACATGAAAAAGAACAGAACCAGATCAAAATAAAAATTTTAGTGAAATTTGTCACCGATGGGAGTTTGCTGCATCTTGTGGCAATAACATATAATACAAATACCAAATAAAACTCGACGGAAGCTGATATAAACTACATTGCTAATGGATTTCACCATTAAATAGCATCCTGAGAAAATCACGACAGAAAGCCGCTATAATGATAACCCAGACAGGTGACACCCGATTGGTCATCTTTCGAAGGTATCTTCAGGATACTACCAAGGAGAAATTCATGTTCCTTTCCTCTTCAATCTCGAAATGTTTTTCTCTAAATAAGTGAAAGACAAATTAATTTATGGTCCTGTTGAATTTTGAATTTCCTCCTAGGTTATTCCAAATTCTATACTTCTACTACGATTAAGGGAAAATTCCGCTCACCCAACTATAGGATTCTCAAAGCCCAGCCTTTTCTTGGCCTGTTCTAACTCGGTGATTAACTCTTTCTGCGGTCTCATAATAAATGTCATGACCTGCCCCATCCACCAGACAAATGGGTCTCCGTGGAGACGTATGAGGCGCTGGCTGAGGTCCTCCGGGATAGCTAATGGAAGGAAGTGTGGTCGTGGATGCAGTCCATCTACGATGGGAAGCTCTACCACTTGAGCCTCTTGGAAGCTTTGCTTTTGAGGATCTGCAAAAAAAGAAACGTTGGTCAGATTATCAAGCACCAAAACATAAATGCTATCTTTTTTGCTTCAATGGTATTACTTTAATGAGCTTGACATGTATTGTGGGCAAAGGGGAGAGATATACTTAGGTTTTTTGTGTGCTGATTCTGAAATATTTGGTAACAGCTGATTGACGATTCAGAAATACAATTTGTGAGGACAAAGCTCGGACAGATGTCGGAGAAAAGATTACTTAAACTTAAGAATGATACTACAGACTAAGGTCTAAAAGTAATGACTAATAATATACAGGTCAAAACCAAAACAAATAAAAACATGATATTTTGTCTTGAAATTTCAATGTGACAAGATAGATCATACAATGTGCCTTTTTCATGTTTTTTTTTATGGGTGGGGGGGGGGATGTCCAATTACCCTCACTAGCTTAGAAATTAAAAAATGCAAAAATACACATTGCATGATAAACTATGATTTCACATTGTGATTACAAGTCCAAATATCATGTTTTGTGTCTTGGTTTGACTTTTCAATAAGGACTTGTTCATGATTAAAATCAGTATTGATTACTAAGCAGTGACCTCATCACATCTCACACCACATCTCACACCGCCTGCCTACATACAAATGTGTGTCATCCCCAAAGGTCATTAAATCAATTCATATAGTTAATAAAGGGGATACAAAAGCAATTGTTAGTGTACTCCCTGAGTGATATCATACATTCTCCATGCAATGCAGTCTTCAATAACTTTCACTCACTGCAAATCTGCAGTGAAACAGTCTCTGATGATGGAGACTTTTGTCCCCCCCCCCAACAGTTTAGTTTCTTTGTCATCTCTGTAACCCTATCTGCCTTAACCTGTCCAATATTCCAATTCTTAGTGCAGTCCATGTGTAACCAACTACATTATTATGCTATGCAATCTGTCGATCACTATTGATACTGCAAAATTTTTAATGTAATGAATTATCAAAATGAGAGAGTCTTCTTCAGTAGGTTTATTTGTTCGATATATTAACCCAGTTTTGGAACGTGAGGTCTCCCTTGATTAAACCGAGAGTACCTTGCCAGCGAATGGTTTCTTCTCCGCTCCTGGTAGTACAAGTCTCACTGAGAGGTTGAAAGACCGTCTCCCATCCTCCTCTGGAATACCTCCATCCCTTAGACTCCAGGATGAGTGTCCGTTCTGTGGCGTACGCTACGATCATGCAGTAGGCCACGTGATGGACCTGACATCCGTACCCACAACCCTTGTTCAGATTACAGACGATCTTTTTAGCTTTACTGCAGTCTTTTGGATTCTGATGAAACAAGCAAAAAAAATGTTTCTTTTTTTATGGAAATATTTAACTAGGAGGAATTACAAAAGAGAAGGCTTTAGCTACATTCTGCTTATAATTTACAAAATAAAAAAAAATGAAAAAATGAAAAATTCTAGAGGCAGCGTACCAAATATCGAATGAAACTGGCCAAAGAATCATAATTTACAAATGTCAGCCTATATTAATTGGAATTTTTATAGCATCGCTTGCCAACCTGGGGTGGCACTATATTCTGTGCCTGCCTCCTCCTAATTGTGTTTTTTTTTTACTGATGCATAGTGTAAGAGCACCAGATTATTAATTTTTTTATCCGGCGCAATGAATATAGCCAGAATTTTGCAAGGCAGCATCAAAAAGCTTGTCAAGAAAATCCTCAAAAAGCATGATACATCAAGAACCTTTCTATGATTTTCATCGCAGTTCATCGCATGAAATTAAGATATTTTGTACTGCATGACTGACTGAACGCCTTATTCTCATTAAACCATCTTTTAATCAGACTACTAAATTGTAATTTAGTCAACATTCACACATACATGTATAACAGACGTCTACGTCTTGTCTTGTCAAAACGTGTTGGACGAACAGATTATTCAATGAGTTACCTACACACACAATCTCTACATCTGATTCCTTCCTTTAGTCAAACCAATCAATATCAAAACCTGTCAAAGATTCTTACAAGGTCTCCTTGATGGCAGATTATCTTTGAATATTTTAGTAAAGGACATGAATTAAACACTATTTCACTTATACCTTAACATTGCATTTCAATTTCAAGACTACTTTTTGTGAAAAGTTGGAAGAAACTTGACATTTTTGCTAAGTTTATTTGTGGTGCAATTTATTCCCATCGTGCACAAGGGCACATCATGCAAGGGTTGTTTTAGATATTGACTCTTAAAGTATTTAGAACATGAAAAACTCCTCTCTCTCTCTATTTTCTCCCCTTTTTTGGGGAACAACTCCTTGGCAGAAGTAGGTGAATCAAATAATTTGTAATGGAGTAAAACTTGTGAGGAAGAAAGACCAATAAACTCCACATATGATAAATGAGTGTGTTCTCTTGATCTGAAATGAAAAAGGAAAGGAAATTTCTCCTCATCTAATGGCTTCCCTCAGGGCAAATTAAGGCATGTTTGGTTGGATTCAATACACAACATTACTTGATTAAGTCTTCTGAATTCTCTTCGCAATGCATTGATGACATCATAAAAAGACTTGCACGTGTCTTGTGTAACCTTCAGGAATGGGCAAGATCAGTCTTATCTTAGCTTTTCAGAATTATTCTCATGGTCAAGAAAACGAGATAGAAAAAAAGATATTTACTTCCTTCATTGTTTAGTGAATTTTGCATTTTGAAGATGCATTTTTTGGGGGGGGGGGGAGGGGGATATTGCAATCAACAACTTTGACAATTTTCCTAGTGGTATATATCCCCACCACAGTTTCAGGCATATATATCTAGGAAGTTGTTGTTACACTTATTTGCATAGTACAGTATGTGTCTGTCATATTTAAAAACAACAACCTTTTTCTAAAACCCCAAGAATTGAAACAACTTTTGGCATTCCATGCCAAAAAAACCAAAATCAAAAGTAGTGGATTGCAGCAGATATTTGCTACTAAACTCAAAATGTCACAGTTTTCATAAGACAAAGGCACGAAGACCGACTTATAAACAAACAGTTATCGAGGTGAAGTGCACATGATAGAATGTAAGCATCGTATATTACGAAGGCAATCCTAACTAAGCTGCAAACCAGCCTAACGAGAGAGACATCCTTCTACACTGACAGCATCTCTATTGGTTTGCAGCATTTGTACTACAGAGAAAACGAATGGGGCTCTGCAGCCAAGACCAACTTTCAATCAATGGTGCTGTCACATCTGTCACGTTGTCCGATCTATCTTGACCAGCTGCAATTTCTCACCACAGATCATAATGCCAGTATTGAGAGTAGGCCATTAGTAAGTATACAATTTCATTCTTACTTATTGAAGAAAGAGATCTCTTTTTTTCCCTCTTTTATTCAAAGTAAGTTCTGTCTTTAAGGGCTTTAACTTGTGTTTCCCTTAAGCCCTTCTTTCCGTTTGGCCAAACTGTACAAGTGGAACTATGAACTACTGTAGGCAATCACCCGGGGGTGTTGGGGGAGGGGGGGAGTTGGGGGATCTAAAGGCGTGTTTTCAGTTTTCATGCGATCATGTTACTTTGAATCAGAGATCTATAAACATTACAGATTACACATGTTGGGACTGATATGACATCCCCAGCTAGAGACACTGGACAGCCACATACTCAGACAGCATGTCATGTGTCCTAGCTAGGTAAATTATACTCTTTTATAATTGGTCAAGTTGCACTATGATAGGTGGTGGGTTTCCTACAATAAAAACACAGTAATCTTTCATAACTAAGAATGCCATCATTCTAGGCAGGAATCCATAACATATTTAGCTGGCCTCATTTCTAGCCACTTGCTATTAAAGAAATGCATGTGTGCACATGTGCCAGAGAAAATTCTGCCAGGAAAAAAAGAATAAACCTTCGATGGAAGTCATTTTTGTGAAATATCAAAACTGAACATAAATGATCAGCAAATTCACTATTTCACACAGAACTAAAAAAATTCCCAACGTCAGATCTTTGGCCTCAATGTACAATGATAGAAAAAGGTGAGTATGATTATATCGTGAAGTGGCTTGAAGGCCTGGGATTATAAGAGCCCAACCTTTTACCACCAAAACACAGTGCAGGCCTAATCCTTGTGCTAGGTCATGAACGGTATACATCTGAGAGCTTAGAATTGAAGATCAAAATTGATTAAAATCCTTCACATTTCTCCATAAGTTGTGCTCATGCAAGTCATAATTCACTTGTGCAAAAACATTTTTACCGTTTTCAAATTTCTAAAAGTCTGCCTAGTGGTCCAGAATATTTTATATATCCCTGGTGATGTTTATTCCTTTGAGTGAAGGTTCAACCAAGTCACACACAAAACCAAAACCAAAAACAAAAGAGAGCAAAAAAATACAAAAACCAAGAAACAAAACAAAATTTAAAAAACATAGAGTTATGAGATAGATGAGGAGTATGGACGGTCTACGACACTCAATACTCTCAAGACAGGTTCAGAAGTGAAATTTCCATCGGTCTGTGAATAAATACATTCGCCAGTCACGCTAACTAACAATGGTGAATCAGAATCTGGGGTGATCTGCCGAAAAGTTAACAGGCTGCGATCAAGTTTCAATTTTATCACAAAATGAAGCCTTAACGACAGTGAGGTACCAGGCCTCTCTCTCTCTCCAGCTCTTTGCCTCAAATATTTATTTCAAAAAAAAAAAAAATACAGATAAAATGACAGCTACAATCGATATCTTACATGGACCGAGTGTCTCCCCCCCCCCCCCAAAAATCAATCTGGCTTAATAGTTGAGAGTCGAGCAGCCTGATTGGACTGCCACTTATTGAGTTAACTGCTATTTGTTCTGCTGTGCACATGAAAACTCCATTTTGACTTACTTCTAAAGGCAATCAATGACTTTCAATAGCCTGAGGATGACTCCGAGCATTGTGCACTGGCAGTCAATACAAAACTTCCGGAACTAAACAGTATAATCAATTAAAACAGCGGGAAGATAACAGATGTTTGAACAACTTGATATTTTTTTGCTCTTTTTACTAAGTTTCTTTCTTTATCCTTCGTCAAAACTTGCGTTCTTCCTCATTGTGGTATTAACTGTTTCATTTCTTCAGTCGGGCATTATACTCAGGATTATTTGTTGTCATAGTATTACTACATGATATGTATACTAGTTTATATTACTAGTTTGTATTACTAGTTTGTATTACTACATGATATGTATACTAGGATTGAAATATATTCAATCCAAATGATATTTCCAATTTGTTTTCTCTCTGATTAAAATACTTGTCCATGAGGTATTAAGCTTTAAAAAAAAAAAAATTTGTTTATACTTTTCATCACAAACGTTTTTTTCATTGTGTTTGACAGTGTTAAAACAAAGATAATCTTAAATGTTTCTGATCAATGGTACTACTACAGTTAGTACAAAAGCATGGCAGATGACATACATGGTAAAGGGATGAAAGCTGACAGGTATATTTTGATAAATTTATATCCCTCTCTTGAGAAAAATATTGATCGTGATACTGTCTCAAGACAGAACACCATACTGAAAGTGTGAATCTGTTAGGCATGTGATAAGAAAAACACATTGAAGGTTACTACTAATAAGTGGAATCTTTCACATTGACAGTCTATTAAAAGGACATCCCAAAATTGCTAAAACATGCTAAAATCAGTAAATGGCCCCAACATTTAAAAATAAATTTAAAAAATCATTCTGTTCTCTGCATATATATATGAATGTATCTCACTCGAGATCCAGCCTTTCTCTAAATGCAGCATAGTTGTTAAACAATTTTCTGGTATTCCTATCTATATATATACATATATATGACATGAAACACTCTGTGATTCGTTAATTCAAATTGTTCTTAATGATTAGTGCAATCCTAATTAGGCCAGTCATCCTAAAACCAGGCCAGTCATCCCAAAAACTAGGCCACTCATCCCAAAACCAGACCAGTGCTTTTGATGTTCAATAATGACATTTAATTCAATTGGATATATAATAAGATTGAATAAGGTTGCTTAAAACATGTATCACTGGTTGTGCCTCTAACATTACTAATACAGATTTATACCCCCAATCCAAATAAGAAGGTGTTGGATTTTAAATGTCCCTATCCCCATTGCCCTGTTGTTTTGTTAATACTGATGTTCAGTGTATATATATACTCTTAACTTTGCACTAAACTGTTGATATAGACAACACTCAAGACTGAAGCTGTCAGATTATTAAGGAGCATCTGTAAATAGTTTCAACTTACGATGGCACTTTGACAGAACTGTGTAAATGAAGAAATATAAGCAAGAAAGTCTCATGGTTGTCTGTTCCAAGTGTTTACTAATGTCTGACCAAACTCTATCATTGACGCCCGGAGTGAGGATTCTGTCTAGAAATCCGGAGACTTATTGACCTAAGAAGCGAGACCGTTTACCATCATGAAGTTTTCTTTGAACTGCTTAGTGAATTCTTGATTGATTCTAATGTATCCCAAATATTTAAAATCTATATCTCCTTCTTGTACTTGTAGGACATTTTCACGACGAGATGTAAAATTTTCTCAACTTTGCCAAGATTCCCCAGACTTCATACCCCAAACGATTACCTACGGAACTGCTACGGACAGTCAGGAATAGCATGCAATCAACATCCACTCATACTGATAACAATTTAGTTCTAATTTCAAAGTTTATGATCAGTTTCACAAGTTGCTACTGCCAATGTCACTTTACCAAAGGCACCGAGAGCCAATTTAGGCCCTGGGGACAATTATATCACTGGGCCCACTTTTCGAGGCTTTCATTTCTGCTCAAGGTATATTACGAAAATGCAAATATATTCTTTAGTCCCATATTTCCCCGGGAGCCCGAACTGACCCCAGGCTATAGTCAACCTTACCCCATCGCCCTCTTCTTCTAGTCTAGTCACTACCCTACATGTATGAATGAGTTTTAAAACAAACAAAAACACAACCTTCAGACTGACTTTAAAAGCTTAATCATGGAAGAAGCTCTTACTTGCAAATACTTCAATCTCCGCTGAACCAGATCTTTCAGATTTTGTGATTCTTCCTCCCTCCAAATCTCAAAGCCATCGTATCTGCTCATATTGTAGATGTCTGTTAGTATTGACCTGAGAGGAAAGTAAAAAAAGTATTTCATCTCCAAGCTCCGACGAGTTGGCCTTCTGTATACATTTCAGTAGGAATTCATTTCAGATGATTTTGAAAAAATATGTCCTTTTTGATTGCAATTGACAAGTTTACGCTTTAGATAATGGTGACCGCCAACGACTGCCTGCTGGGTTTTTTACCCAAAGGGCAAGAAATCTTCTTGTCCTTCTCATTACACTGCAACTAGTTTATTTACTATCACTGCTTGAAATCTACAGCTTAATGTTGGCTCACAGTTTAATATATTTATATACATAGAGGCAAATGTAGAGTTTGAAAACAGGTATGAGAGAGAAACACACATTTTAAAGTTAATATTTGTTACTGACTTAAAATTTTAAGGAAATTAACATTCATATTATGTACAATAGATGATAACGCAGACAAAACATTTCAAAATAAACAAGGTTATGATCAAATATAGAAAACAGATTCCCTATGGGATATATGCCAATATCACCTTTTCATGACCAAGAATATAGGCATGCACAGTACAAAAATTATCCATCCTAATAAATGAAAGATGGCTAGAAATTGTTTTCCTACACTGATGAGGAATGTCTCTTTCTCTCATATGTCAAGTGTGTGTATGAAATGAACCTCTCGCTCTCAATTTTACAATCCTCTTTTAGGTAACATTCATAACTATCCACATCAGCATATCTCTTCTATTCTGGACGTGACAGAAGCACGACTGTATTTTTGTCTGTGCAAAGCTTTGGGCTGGTCGGTCATGAAAAGTTAGAAAATAACCATGAAATAATTTGATCTGACTTTGCATAATAAAAGTTTATTCTAATTTGTCAATTTGTTACTCTCATTGTCATGAATATAACAGTATTTAGTTATTTTTATTCAATGTGTTCTCACTTTTGTAATTTATTTTTTTATTCATTTATTGCCTTAAACTTGTTTATCAATGCAATGTAAACGATATTTTATTCCAAATGAACTGAGTTCTATTCCATGATAACTGATTCAATACAATGAGCGTTGAGAATATATAAAACTTTGCAAACTACTGTACTGTACCATCAAATTTGGACGAAAAATGTTTTGGGTAAGTTTAGTAAAGAGACTACCACTTGCTCATTCTATTGGCAATGTCTCCCTCTCACTCACTCAAAACCTCCTCAAACCTCATCCTCCTCATCCTACTCAAAACCCTCCTTTCCCACTTCCAATCTTGGTAATTGTTCTGTTTTTACCCAATGTGAGAAATTTTGTCCTAGATCCCACCTTTAATCTACCACCATAAATAAAGTG
Organism: Apostichopus japonicus; assembly: GCF_037975245.1. Taxonomy (NCBI): domain Eukaryota; kingdom Metazoa; phylum Echinodermata; class Holothuroidea; order Aspidochirotida; family Stichopodidae; genus Apostichopus; species Apostichopus japonicus. The sequence continues at coordinate 29,125,968 of NC_092568.1, forward strand.
TGGAACAGCAAACATTCAAAATATTGATTACAATGTATATATTTATATCTGGGAAGCATAGTAACTTTCATGGACTTTTTCATTGAAATGAAAATCATGTCTGGAGTACAGTCATCAATGGTGTCTATACAAATCTGCTTCAGCAACTTAGTGACCTACAAACTAAAACAATAGCAAAAGTTGACAAAGGCACAAAATAAATCAATATTAAAGTAAACAATTGCTCATAAAGAAGATTGCTTTATGTTCATCTCTGTCAGCTCTGACAGGGTGAAGTAAATCCCAAGTTATGTTACCCTACTTTGTTTACTTTGGAAAAAAGCTACAAATTGTAAGTTGTATATTAAACCAACTGCACTCTTAACATGTCGGCCATGTTCAACTGACAATGGAACACACACTGTACATTTCTTACCGCACGTCACAGATAATTTACGGCAAAAGAAATCCAAGAAAAGTTGGAAAGGGTTGAGAAGAAACTGGGATATGACAGTCGCAATGGGATGTATCCTCAAGAGGGTGCAGTGTGCTAAAACAGTTATCAGACAGCCCTTCAGGCATTGTAATGTACATGGGAGGGTATGTCTACGGTGAATGGAGATTGTAAAATGATTGGTTTGATATGTAAGGAGAAGAAAGATTTGAAGAAAGAAACTAAAAAAAAAAAAAACAGACAACATCCAGGAAACTTTTGGAAAAACAAATGGAAAAATAGTTCAGAGCTTTTACCGCCTAACATTGTAAATGGCTGTCACCTTCAGGCTAATTATGTTTTGTTACATTACCAAATGAAATATGATTTTTAATCTAAAGTACTACTAGGATTCTGAATATTGTACATGTTTCTCACAAACTATTCAAGACAGAAAATATTCTGGGTTCAAATACAACAATATATTTCATTTCAATGGTTCTACTCTATCAATATTTTGCTTGAATTTTTCTATTCTTATTTCAAATTAATTTTGATTCATCATTCTGGGCCAATATATTCTATTTCACTGAAGTCATGTTGGCTGGTTACATTGTGAATGTTTCCTATCAACATGATATTATATCTTTAGCAGAGCTCTGGCAAAAGTCCAAGAGAAATTAGTCAACAATATCCCGAGATGAATGTAATCCAATCATTGAAAGGATTGCACAGGAGTAAGTTTAATATTCGACTGATGAAAGGCGAATATATTCTAACCTCATCCAATATGAAAAAATGTTCATTCAGTTTACATGTACCATCTTTGTGATATTGATATAGTATAAAATTGTCACAGTTTGAACCAAAGTGTACTTTCAAGCAAATCTTTATTTGCAAGGAAACATCTCAAAGTATAGCTTTATCAAGAATTAATCAAAGAAAGTGAATTCTGAATTCATAATAAAATCTAGTCATCGAATAATTTTTGAACGAGTCCATCGTGATGCTGCATTTCCTGTTGCACTTGCTGCATTATAACTCATACCTATAGAGAGACCTTAAAGGTCAGCAGTGTTGGCACCAACCACATTGCAGCATACTAACAATTTCTACAAGCTTTATGAAAGATCTTTCCTAGAGGTTTCTGATCCTCCATATTGTTTCCAGATGTATAGGAGGGAGCAATTTGAAAAGTCTCAGTATTAAAAAGCAAAATGCTCATAGGGTGACTATAAATACTGCTTGAAATATGGGCACTGGTGACCATTTTTTGAATTTCTAGCATATTTGTAGGCAATACTTATGGCCTGCAAAGGAAAGTTACAACAGGATACAACTTTAACCCTGATATCATTACAGTACATTAGAACATTCTCTGTTACACTTTTGTTATCAACATCTATAATAAAAAAAATATAAATAAATAAGGCAATTTAGGCATTAACTTAAAAGGTTTGTAACACATGCAACTATGAAACATGCTGACATTACTTGCAGTTATCAGTGATAAATATTTAACCAGCAAATTCACTCACACTATGTTTATTAGAACATTACAGGTGTTTCAAATATACACGATTAACAACCAAACATTGATTACCATTTTCCTTTCTAGTGACATGAAACTCATCAATATTTCTGTGTTGGTATATATATTCTTGGTTTATATCATGAAACTTGCCTCTCGTCCTGAAAACTGGTCAATTAATCAATGCGCCTTCTCTGCCGATGTAACATATTGCTTGTAACCATGGTTATTGACACATATCATTACCACACCCTCTAGTTTAGTACGTCAGTTTTGTAACTTATTTAAATTATTCAAAACATTTGACAATGTCAAAGATGGTATTTTGCTGGGACAAAAGTTGTTTTAAGTTTATGTTCAGTACGTGCATGCCCCAACAATGATATTAATTTAATGTTTATATTCCCTTACACATATTCTGCGTCAATAAATGGTGGCGGGAAAACGGTTACACAGGATGAAGTTGAATAGCTGACATTTGACGCATTTCATTTCTCTCAGCTGATAGAGAGTTTAAACTAAGGAGGATCAACTCTTACGTTGCTCAGCAGGAGCATCCAAATTGTTTTTGTTATGAAAAATTATTCAATCTTGGCATGTGAAGACACTTGAATTAATCAATAATTCATACTGTATGTGTGAAGGTCTTTTAGATACATTATACTTACCTTGCCACATACTGTAAGAATTACTAAGGTACGGATATGGTAAAATGGCAGAAATGCCAAAGCGTACGTCCAGAAATATATGCATGATGTTGTCGACTTCAAATCATAATAACATCCCAACTACTGACCATCTGACATACAGAAAATGAAACAGCATTTTGGTGATGACTATGGAAATGCCCTATACAGTAAGGTGCCATCAAAAATGTTAAGATCTATTTGTAAATATTAGTACTATAATATTCAACAAAATGATCAATTATTCAGACTTAAGTATATCAACAATTTGCAACAAAAATGACAAATTGTGAATTGTGACAAACTGTGATTTGTGACTGAACTGTGACTGAACTGTGACTAAACTGTGATTTGTGACTAAAGCTTTTACAAAGACTGATCCTTGAAATTGCATGTATAAAGCTAAGGGAGATCCCTAGAAGCAACAGACCTTCACTTTCTAGGTAAAGGTCAAGAGGTCAAGACGTCCTAAATTAGGACACTGTGGGCCTTTCAGCATTCAACAACAGATGACCTCAGACAACATGTACATGTAATTACATCCACAAATAAGGGCTTAATTCTCTCTTTACATCTACCTTCACCGCCTCTGCTCCAGATCTCTCTCTGATACAGCAGCTGTGTCTGCTATCAATATCATACGATTCCTTAAGACTTTCACTCTTCTGTACCTCTGTAGAGAAACTATTGTTCTCTCGTTTATCGCCTTAAAGAGTTGTAGTACAACAGCATGCATTACAAGTTCAATCCGGTTAGCCCTCGCTCCGTTTATAACCGGAGGAAAAAGGCAATTTTCCGAGTATCCCATGATCTACGAAGTAACCAAAGCCGTCTTCCTTGAGCACTGTATCTTACAGTACTCCGGCTGAAGTCAGACTTACCGTGTGAATATATTGTGTCGACTGGAGTAAGATAGGGAAGACAGCTTTGATCACTTTGTAGATCATGTGATACCCCGAAAATCACATTTTTCCCGGGTATAAACAGAGCGAGGGCTAACCAAGACTGAACTCATAATGTGAATAGGAGTACAAGGAGTATTTCCCTGAGTACGAGTACAAGCTGACTATAAAGCACATAGCCTTTCAATAGTATGTACAGTATATACTAGAGTTAAAAATTTCTCGAGTACAAGAGAAAGAACCAGAGTGAATATGAGTACAAATCCATAAGGATGAGTACCAATACAAGCATATATGCTAGATCATGAATACAGTACAGTCTCAGTATTGACTTACTACAAGTCTTTAGTGCTATGAATCCTCACCCCCATTAATATATCATATTTATAGGTGAGAGTTAGTTGAGACTAGTGGAACACTAGTAGTTGTTACTCAGAGTTTCACGCATTGAGGGAATATCAGACTGTCCACCGGACATGCAGCACTCTGTGCTAAGATAGACCCCAACCAAAGTATATAATATAACTATACATATAGTTATATATATATTGTTATATAGTTATATAACAAAGATTCAGATGTTCACTTCCTGTTGCAAAAGTGTAAAGGACACCAATGAAAGCTGTGTTTCATTTTCATTTGTAGTCACACAGTATACAGGAAGTGTATAGCCCAAAATATTTTTTATAATCATGTGCCTCTGGTATGTAGATTTACTGAAATTTAAATCTAATACTGCTGAAGCTGGTACTGTATCAACACAACTGAATTCATTGAACTTCAAGACTTGTAATTTGCCAGTAGCTGCTGTAGTATGCTTTCTACAATCCAAGGGATGGATTATATCAATCCCCTGGATAAAATTACAAGCCTGGTGGAATTCATGCAAGGTCCTGCATTCAAGATCAATATTACCATACAAAGGGGTGACGGAATTTAACACATTCCTTCCGACTCCCAACATTTTGTCTCCCAATATTTCTCGGTCATAATTATCAACATCCAAGTAAAAATTAATTATTAATTATAATTAATTAATTGTATTTTCTTATTACTTATTATTAAAATGAAAATGTTTAAATTTTGGAATTTTTATCTTTGTTTTGCTACATTATTTGCAATAAACTTCCACTAGTGTAGCTAACAAATTTGATTGTGGAGAGATTTCAGGATAGAATTGACAACAAAATACTGGGTAACTCAAAATGCTACTTCTTTAATCACTTTTGATCAAAGCACTGTAGGGCAACTTCTGCCTATTGCAGTGGATCTGATTCAATACACTGATTTAAGTAATACAGAAAGGCAATAATTTCTTTAGTTATCTTTACTGTCCTTTGTTTTTTTTTACAAGTAAACATTTAGCAGAAGTGATTAAAACATAAAAAATTCAAAATAATCAGAAATGAAGAAACAAAAACCTTGTAGATCTATGTCCATTTTGTTTTCAAAAAAAAAAAGCCAAAGGGATCAATTAAATAAATTGACATACTGGAGGTCTTTATCAGCTTTTCTTTTCTTATTATTGGAATTTTATATCAGTTAAGTAATGAGTTCCTGCTGGAAGCTTTACAATTTCCTAGAAAGCATATTTTGAACATGTTTGACCTGTTATTACCCTACAACCGATGGTACATGAAATGCAAAATAATCATAAAGAGATGCAAGGAGAGAAGCTATGATCTTGATTCTCCTGTATGGAAAAAGACCTTCTTGACGCAGGTCACTTAGAAACGTTCCTAACAGTTGAAAGGACATCTCATTATTAACCTAGATAGAATAAAAATATGCTTAACATACCCCCAAACTTACTGGGTTTGGGGTTTTACAAGTTGATAATACTTAATACCAGTCTACTAAACATATGCAGTCCAATCTACCTAGCCTATAACAAATGATAACATTATTACAATCACCTTCCCCACCCCCCGCCCACATGACCCTAACTGTGTCACTGCCCTATTCCATCCAGATGTACACTTCCATGCAGGTATGACATTTTTCTCGTTGCTGGATTTTCAACCATCTGTATCAACATTTTACAGTGTTCTATCCATGAGTTTCTGAAGATTCTTTAACCGTTATCTCTTAAGCTTAGTACTACAAGCACTGAATTCAGTATCCTTGAAACTGTCTGTGTTTTCAACATACATGTGTTATTTTCAGTCGGTTTAAACAATATATGCTTAAAACAGCTTTATTCTCATCTGGGTTCAAATTAACCCTCCAATTAATTTTTTCCACAGGGTGTTACTTCAGTAGCTTCAAAATACTTCTATTGGATGTTCCAAAGAAGGATACACTAATTATACATGGTGAAAGGTGCAAGGTAAAAAAAAGGTTTGATCACATAGGACCAATGTTCGCCTTCACGAAATCATTCAAAATTAGCAATTTTATAGTAAAATTACTTCAATTTAGTAGCTTACTTATCTTGAGTACCCTTAAAATGTCAAATGCCAGGAAGAAATCTTTTTTTATATCAACCTTATAAACTTACTCTAAACTTCCTTGTAATTTAGTTGAAAATGAGAGAAGAATAAAGGGATGGATTGTACTTTTAGGTACTGAACATAGCAAGGGCATCTCCTTCTCCAGTCTGTGTTCTTACCTCTGTTGATGGCTGCCGTTATCTAAGATATTTTCAATAAGCCCCTTCTGATCTTTATCTAATTGTTTCTTCAAGTTTTTGAGCTGAGACGTCATATAGTACCATAGTTCGATGACACCGTCGCTGGTCTTCCTTCGTATGTGCTCGTACTCTGGACGTGGCTCGGAACATTGGGTTGACTTTATTGCTGTCGAAAGAGATAAAAAATAATGTTGAGAGCGTCAAAATAACATAACGATTTATGCACAAGTTATATTGTTGTAAAAGAGTCGAATTGAATATTGATGCAAGTTTTTGTCAGAGAAATGATTTTCAGTCTGTTGCAAACAAAACATTTTCAAAACATCAAAATAATCATCACATTCCACCAGAACAAAGAAACAGAGAGATAAACTATGCCCCCAAAGTAATAGTGGCATTGTTTGTTATTCAAAGTAGTGCTTTGAAAGAAGAACATGTCAAAAACCTTTTCTTGTCTGAGAACAATGATAATGTTTTTGCTTCAGCTTTAGTAAAAGAAAATGACAACAAACATTGCCAGGGATTATACAGTATGGCCTCAAGCAGACAGAAATCTTGCAAAGTTGTGAAAAGCTTTAAGGTAAGGATGCCAATCACACAAACGCCAACAATCATTCATATATATATTATATACAGGGCATTGTCTTCAAAGTTCACTGATTGTGAAGGAAGCACAGCAAACCTTATCTTCACAATATACATCTCTGTTGAGTCTCTGGGTCCCCTATCTGAGAATCAATTGCATTATTTACATCAATTATAGCTTGAAAAGTTTCATCCTTAAAGTGACATCATTATTAATTCATGAAGATTAATGTAAAAATCCAAACTAGAAACCAGGCTCATGCTGCTTCCCAGTCACTTGGCCTCCTTGTCTTAATATGGAAAAAAAAAAACAAGGACATGACTAGAAAGACAGGCAATCTGTTTGAATACTTGAAGGGAAAGTATGTCATCCATACTATACTGAACAAGGGACCTAAAAGCTAGGATGGAGAGGGGATGATCTAGAAAGACAGGCAATCTGTTTGAATACTTGAAGGGAAAGTATGCCATCCATACTATACTGAACAAGGGACCTAAAAGCTAGGATGGAGAGGGGATGATGTAGAGAAATGGTAAATTAGGCATCCCAGTGTGTAGGCTAAAACAAGATCTGAAAGATTCAGTATAGGAAATATAAAAATAACACCTGCATTGGCATAAATGTGTGGAATACCTTTGTAGAAAGGTGCACTACTATAAAGAAACCAAAATAAATGAAACATCTCATGAGACAATTCACCTACTGTAAATGTACCTACATGTACATTTCACCTATATGTACAGTTAAGTCACCTACATGTACAATGTGCCTACATATACAATTCACCTGCATGTACAGTAAAGTCATGTACATGTACAATGTGTCTACATGTACAATGAAGTCACCTACATGTACAGTAAAGTATTCTTACATGTACAATGTACAGACTGTACATGTATAATTCACTTACATGTACAGTAATGTCACCTACACGTACAATGTGCCTACATGTATATTTCACCTACATGTACAGTAATGTCACCTACATTGGAGTCCCTTTCAAAGACTCCAGAAGTTACTAAGAAAGTTTTAGTAAAGGACTTATATATAGGACTTAAACTTGCAGAAATATTTAGACAGGTCTAGGCAACATTTGTTACATTTTTACTACCCCAGATGACAACAAAAACAGAGATCCAGTATATCCAATGATGATTTATATCAAGTGTCAATAATTGCTATCATCTAAATGTCACAAATCCCAAAAGTGGCCTTCCATTTTTATTTCTAACATTTAACAAAAAATAATCATTAAAAAGCCTGGAAACAGATACATCTGTCACATACAGTAAACACATTGAGTGTCTCAAAGTTTAAAAATGGCTTCTGATTTGAGTATATTATCTGTTTACCTCTTGAAACCTCATCTGACCTTATTTATTCTCAATTTCTCATTTCTAATGTTACTAAAAACGAAAACAAAATAAGGAGATGTTAACGGATTATGTATGTCACATAGAATAAAAAAGCTGATTGCTTCAAAGGTCCCTCAATGGGATTTTTGAGATACCCTAGAGCAAACTATTACATTTTACCTTTGAAAAACCTCATGTGATCTATATTCTCTTTTTTGATATTAAACAACAAGTCATATAAAACAGGGATTTATCTGTCACATACAGTAAACATGGTGATTTCCTTACAATGTTGTTGTTTCAAGGAGAAATCTAACAAGGAGACTGACTATATCACAGGAAATGTTTTGAAGAACATTTGCCACTATGACATGGGACATAAATCCAAAGTGTTCATTAAATGGAGGGAAAGAATGCTTTTATCTGCCAGAACTTAATTTTATCTAGAAATCTAGAATAATGTTATAAGTGGCACACTGTCCTTCTGCTGGAAAATCCCTGTAAAAACATTTTGATATTTCCAAAGTGAATTTCTTTTGGGTCTACTTTTGGCTCAAATGAACTTTGAAAAATGCAGTGGTGTTTATTTATTTTTCTACAAGCCATTTACCGTTACCACATTAAATCCAGAGCAGATGTTTTATCAAACTAATAGTCACTTACCAAGCATTTGTGCAGTATAAAGGAATCATAGCCAGGGAATGCTTAAAGTTCACAAGTATTGCCCCTCTTAATATACCGGAAGTAGAGATAATGGTCGCCCATGATCAAATTACAACAAGCTTTTAGCTGCCACTCTACTAAAAGTAAGTTATCCACACTCAGATATTTCACTGTCTATTTTTGGTTTGCCAAAAGGGGTAACTATGGGATCACTCTTACCGATCTCCCAAAATTGTGAGGGGGACCGCGGATTGGAAAGTCGGCAATGACTACAAGCAGATCGCAAAGTCGGTAATTACAAACACGGTTAGACTCGTCCAACACGGCAGCATACAGAAACGTTGTACTCAAAGCCGAAGCCAAAGTGAATTAATCAGGTCACATATGATGAGTCTATGCATGCTAAGTTCTTCAATACCGCCCTCTTTAACTCTCTGGGAAACATTTCATACTGTAGTTTGATTAATGATCCTGAATGTCTGGCAAAGTGTTTAAGAAATCAGAACGTCCAGGAAAGTAGCTAATTGTATAACTTAGCAAATTTGAGCATTGCTGAATTTCAGGCCACTATCAATGACCTTTACGTGTCTAGATTTCGCATAGTGATATTAACGACTGTGAGAGCTTGGTTAACGATGAAGATTCTGAAATGTGCAAATTTTTCGTACACGCAAAAAAGGTTGTATTCCTATTGAAGTGGGGAAAAACAAACCTTTGATAATTTTGAATATTAACAACTAACTTATCATCAGATACTATACATTTAGTGACATATAGTATTGTGTCACTTTTCAAGTTTTCATTCATATCATTTTGAATTTATAACTATCACATTTTCTTTTGTTTCATTATTAAAAGACTACAACCATCCTACACACATCTGACAGTTTTAGTTCCTCTTTGAGATAATCCACAAAGAGAATCAGTTCATCCACTCCTGCCGGTCACGTCACTGATTATTGCATACATGTCGGATAGATCTAATTTGACGACAGTCAAATTTTCCTATTTTGGACAAACAGGAAAATCTCTGCCGTTAGAAAAAACATCTAACGAATCATAAGAGACAGTTTCCTAAATGCATTCTATGATCATTGAACAACAGATCGAGTTGATGTGTTATGTCTTATGTTCATGTTTACAGACTTAATGTATTTCCTGATACAAAGTTTTATTATTACAGAAAGATGCAGTGGGATTTTGGGGGGTGGGGGGGCATATACAGAAGAGACATTGTCAAGGAATTTTAATGTTTCCTTTTTACTGTTTATGAAACAACAGTAAATACTGTTGGCTATGCTTACTACAATGTTGTCACGTCAAATAATTATTAACGGATTCTAACTGTCAAGGTACGGTTATTCCTCGTCCAGCTTACTGCAGTTCTTGGGCCTCAGAGTTTAGTAAGCTTTAAGTGTTGAAGAGTTTAGATTTTGCCTCGATAAATTTTGCCTGAGGGCGATCACAAATAGCTTTGACATTATACAAACAATAGTTCATCTTGCTTGAAGGGTACAGTTCATCGATAAATATACTTTACAAGTTTAAATTAATCACAAGGCTATCACAAAAATTTTAGAGGATGGGAAAGGTCGGGGACGGTTGGGTCTTTAATGTCATGAATGTACTTTCAATTTGATCATGAACTCAAGATAGCAGTGGGGGCCACAGATTTGAAAAATGAAGAAAAAAAATACATTCTTCTCATAAATTCCTATAATTTAATATGTTAATCTTAAGTACTAAATAGTTGTTAATGTGTTTAATACATGTAAATCATAAACACTAAATTTTGGTTTTTAGTCAAAATCAATGTGTTTTTCAGATTTGACGTCCGCTGACCTTTGACCTCCGCCAATTCCAAACAGGTCCTTGTACTAAGCAAGAGGGTTCTACCAATGATGCATGGCATTCAACTAAGCTTTTTAAGTTATCATGTTTGTATAAAGAGGCAACAGCTACAGTACAAACCCAAAGAAATGCCCATGCCAACTACAAAATCTTTTCACATTCAGCAATGCATAAAAAAAAAGACTCCAGAACAAGTTTCCTCAGAAATTAAAAAAAAAGTCTTGATGGTGGTATAATACTATCTAATTTAAGTTTTTTAAATTCTTCCTAGGATATTTTGCTACATTACTATAGAAGCTACTGGGTTAATTTCAGGTACTGTCTAAAGGGGATTTCCCAAGACATGCAACAATGTCCCTTTATAAAAAAATATAAAAAAACTGAACCAGTTAGCATTGTGATTCCTTGCCATACAGTTCTCCCCCAACTTTTAGAAATAACGATCTAACTTATGCAGAGCAAGTGAGTTAAATTTGTCCCAAGAATTAAGTGAGAACCAGAAAAGATTTGTAGCAATCCCTTGTGGGCATCAACCATGTCATTCACCCATAAGGATTTTAAAGTATAGAATTTTAAACTAAAATGTTTGAATATCCAGAAAGAACAGTCTTCCTATGTGAAATATAGACACAGTGTACAAATTTTGAGCTAGAAATCCCTTTAATAATTGTTGAGGGTTACATGACATAGTTAATACACTGTGAAATGATGGGGAAAAAATGGACAATTTTATCCACCATTTGATATAACCTTTTGACCCCTTTGGCCAGTTTGTGCCCATTTGAGTGCAGGGAATGCTTAAAGTTCACAAGTACTGCATGTTTAAAGCAAGAGTATGAACTCTAAAGCAGATTTCATTACCTAGATACCAGGAACAGTATGTTTCATTGAAGACCTATAAAGTCCCTTCACAGAACTAAACTGAACTTGACCAATCTACAGTATGTTCACCAAACGAAAATCATAGCATTTTAGAATTCTCAGATTAATTTTATTTTTGGAGTTATCATGTCTAAAAGACTTTGATGCCTGTTGACCTCATGTGACCTTTGACCTCTATCAATTTCAACAGGATTCTTGCACTCACCAAGCTGGATCTACATACTAAATATGAAGTTCAAGGAAGATGTACTTCTGGTGTTACCTTGTTTACAAGATTTTCAGACTTTCACTTAAAAGTTGACCGCAAAGGACCTTTGACCTCCAATTTTGATAGGTTTCTTGTACTCAACAAGCTGAATCTGCATACCATGAGGAAGTTCAACGAAGACGTACTTTTGAGTTATCGTGTTCACAAAGTTTTCAGACTTTGACCTCTGTTGACCCCAAATGACCATTGAACTTCACTGAAAATAATAGGCTCCTTGTACTCAATAAGATGGATCCACAAACCAAGTATGATGTTAATCCACCATGAACTTTTTGACCATACAAGCAAGTGTCACACACACATGCCATCACCATCGCATAGATTCCTTTGCCTCCAGCAAGGAATGAAAAAAAAAATTTCAAAAAGTCATCAAAAAGGAATTTCATTCACTTAACCGCCAAAGTCTCAATGCAACCCACTTGAAGCCTCAAAATATACAGTACTAATGAAATACTCCATGAAATTTATTAGCAGGGAGACATCTTCTCTTAGGCTCTTAACTGGTAAAAAGATCTTTAAAATTTTGATTGATTCCTGCAACAACAACAAAGAAAGACTTCATGAAATTTGAAATTAAAATGTCTGACAAAGTATTATCCAGGCACCTCTTTGAAGCTTCATTAAAACACAGACTTAACATATTGGATGAGTAGAGACGCATCACAAGTTTTGTTCCCCCTTGCAGATGCCATGTGAACACTTAAGATTGTAAACTATTAACAATAATATGTTGAGTGTTGATTTTTACTGTGATCCTTTGACATTCAAAAATCTCTCTGTTGAGATCCCTGACACCCTTCAATGAGCAAAGATTTATACAGCTTGTCTCCGAAGAAAAGGTTTCCCTTCGACTGGACCTCTCCTATTGAAATCTCTTCAAGCTCTTTTAAAGGTATACCAAGTTTGCATACTCTCCATTAACAGAAGTAGGTGATACCCCCTTCCCCCCCTTCCCCCCCAAACAAAAAGTATAACAAACTTAAAACCATGTGAATGTATGCTGTTTCTTTAAACTGGGGCAAAAGTGCCAAATGCATTGAATGTTAAAATTGGGGTTTTGAGCTACAGTAGCTGATTGAAAGCCCTCTAATTACGAGCTAATCTAAAATTGCCGAGAGGAAACGGAAAAGAAAAGCAAGGAAGGTTGTCAGAATATCATGGTGGACTCGATCGCAATTATGTTAATGGAGAAAACTTGACAAGTACGATAAAATTACAGCTCAAGTTTTAATGGCTAAAACTTTGAAATCAGGGATTGACAAAATCATTGGATACAACTTGTCACTTGGGGAGCACGACATCAATTCTGCTTGCTGAATCATTCGCTAATGATAAGGATAACATTTCTTGTCAAATTACTTGTACAATAGACTAACACTGTGGCTGAGTGGACAAAAGGCTGTGGCATTTGAAGCTACGAGGCTTAGCAATCTGGGGGTTCAGGGTTCGATCACAGGCCGGGTCATAGTAAGGTGGGTTTTTCATTAACAATCTACGGTTTTTCTAACTGACATGACTTTCTAAATTGAAAAGATTCCAAATTTGAGTTAAAATGTTGAATTGGAAGCCACCCAACATGAAAGTTGTAAACCATAAGCCCTTGCGGGCTTCTCTCACACAGGTCACTAAAGCGTTAAAAATAATTGCCTGATTATTATTATTAATTTAATTTAAGCAACAGGTTCCGTTTGCAGCCCTATTTCCTCTCTCCATCAGATATGCTGGAATGTACAGAGGTAACGTTCTTGCGATATGAGATTTACAAACATCGATACATCATAAATTTTGTATTAACCCACAAAAGAGAAAAAAAACAACCACTTTCTACTAGATAAAATCCAGTCAAAATTAAGCAGTACTTTTCAATTTGTTGTAAGCATCCATGGCATGATTCACTATAACAATTACTAAAGTTTTGATGATTTGTAAAATGTATTGTTCTATGCTTGTGTATAATCAGTTATTAGTCTGACGAACGATATCAAAGCATATTAAACTCGTTTGTTTTAATGTTGCACGGCAAAACCTAGTGTGCACTGTACTGCTATAGTCTGCTGTATATCATTTCACAACAGCTATGCTTTATACAGATCTTGAGAAAGCATGTTATTGTTGAAAATTAATAACCAACATTTTATAATGTTCTTTGGAATAATGGATTATTAACTGCTTTTTTGTTTGTTCATTCTGTACTATCAAAACCACTATAGCATGAAATAATGATACACTATAAGATGATTGATAGTAACTGCGTCATTTTAAGTAAACTGAAAATGAAAAAGTCTTGGACGCATGCCAATATGTTAAACACTATTTTCTGTGCTGTTTCAAAAAGAGCGTATTATGATGGAAATAATGAACTAATACCTGGGTATCCAGTGCGAGTTATTATTTCATATACACAGCAACAACAACAAATCATTTTGTCATAAAATAAGGAGGTTGTCTGAAAAGGTGAAAACAAAAATGGAGATATAATGTAATTATTCTGTGGACACAGTTGTAGTAGATGGTATTCACTAATGGCAGCCCCCACCCCCCCCCCCCAAGAAAAAAATACAACCAAACAACCTGACTTTAAAAACATTGAGATGTTTTTGCAAAGTCATATCTCCAAATTTACTGTGACAATGACAATTTGACAAACTCAACTTTTAATGGCAAACTTTTTCCTTTTTTTTGTCTTCATGATAAATCATTTGACAGCTCTAATGAAGGCTTTGAAAGCAATCCATGTATATGGTTATACATTACATGATTAACTGAGCATCATCAGAAATTTAACTACGCTTTTTTTTTGCCTCTTGGGGATAAAAACATTGCTCGGCTAATGAAGTTTTTGGTGCCTAGTCTGCAGTGTCTATAAATGATATATATGCTGATGAATGAATTACACTCGGGTAAAAAAAAATTTAAAAAAGGCAATTTACCCTTTTCCTTCAGAAAATACTAAAAGATATTTATTTTTATTATCAGATATATTTTGCACCTATCATTTCAGATACATATTTATTATGTGATTAACTGTATATCACCTGAATAAATCTAACACATAATGCTACATTTCAAGCGTTCAAAATTTTATTCATTTTGAAATTCTGTCCCAATAGTTTCCTACATGTATGTTACATACTAGGATTTTTACTTGAAAATGTAGGGAGCAGATACATTATGAATCTTATGAATATCCCCAAAACTTGCACCCAAGACTTTCTTTGTAAATATTAATCAATGAAAAATATACCAATGCTTTACTGTATATCTATACAGTACTCTTGGCCATATTTAAAAAAAAACAATATATTTATACAAACATTTTCCATTTGCAGCAGTTCCATCTGCTAATTAAGCTTGTGAACATACCAGAATATTGCCGAGGCAGGAAGAAGATATTCAAGGATAAGTTTAATTTTAAACTTCCCCAGGGTTTTCAAAATCGACTAATTCTTCATCAAAATCCTCCTCCTCCAAAAAACAAAAAAAAAATATGCAGAAGTAGCGTGACTAGTATAGTTCATCATGTGTGGTCTACAAATTCAACCTTGCACAACATTGGAAACACAAGCCTCCAATTTTCATTGCAAAATTTATTTGGTTTCATTAAGATATCTTCCATATCCTCCACCCCTTCCCCCCCCCCCCCATCTCCTCATTTACTGAAGATTACAGTATAGGACATTCAGAGAAGCTTTGCTTTGCCATTGTAACAAGTCTTCCCCTAAAACAATAACAAAAAAACAAAAAAGAATCTGGAAAAGTGAAAAGCAATTACAACAAGACGTTCAACAGGCAGCCTGCTCAATATCTCATTTCAAGGATGATCTCGAAAATGAGAAACGCCAGTCTATCTTCTCAATATCCCGAGAAAGGATATAATAAAAAAAAAAAAAAGAAATAAAACTCACAAAAGCCACGGAAGATTCAATACTGTGGCAACTCGCAAATGAAAGTTGAGAGCACCTGTAACTTAATATAAATGTAGAACAAGTTTACAGAAGAAAAGGGTCTTCTTTTGCACTTGAAATGTCTATGACGCTCTATTGAAATTTGTTTCAATGAATCAAAAACTATTTATGATGCTTATGAAAGTCATTTCCATATCATGAAATCTAAGGATTAAATTTCCTTAAAATAAAAATAAATAAAAAAAAAACAGCAAGGCAAAACTGCCAAAGATCATTTTAGCCTTTGAAGAAGATCCTGCTAGGATCGAAACGTCAGGCCAACTTACTTTTACACATTCTCCTACACAGGCTCTCTTGTGGATAAGCTGTTTGCTAACAGTTTCCTTTTATTTAAAAATCATTTTACATATAAGCACTTACTGTATGATACCTCTATGATGAATATTCATAAATTTCATGCTGCTTTGTCAAAGTGAAATATATTCCGTTTGCTCTAAAAGATATTCAAATCAGTATGACAGAAAATCTTAACTTTCTCAACATTGGCCCCAAATGTCAGTTTTAACTTCATTTAAAATTAAAAAGTGTTTACCAGAGATACATTTCAGGGAGGTCAGTGTATATAATTTGAAGAATCAATTCGATAGGTTGTCTGTATTGTTTCAGGATTTGGTAGACCATCCACAATAAACTGTGAAAAAGGAGGGGAGGGATAAAGTTTGTAAACTTGGTAAAATATTAAAAACCAAATTGGTTAAATGTAACCCATGTTATGAAAAACATGTATACATTCAGTAATGCACTTTTGTAAATCACCAAACTTTGGAGAAATTTCCCAAAATATGGCAGCAATCCAGGAATGGAACAACAGATTGATCTGTGTGATGCAAAATATATTCTGTCAGTTGACCAGCGGGAGAGGATGATGTTCTCCACGGTAACCCTGCTCCAGCAGTATATACGTCATATTTGACTGGCAACCTTGGGAGGTACGCTGACAGTTGGGGTCATGCTTACTATTCGCTTAAAGCTGTTGAAATTACAACCTTACCTCGTCACCTGAAAAATCTGCTTCTGTTGAATAAATCATAGCGAGTAATGAGGTTTCTGATTTCTTAAAAGTGTAATTACCTCTGTCCTCTTCTTCGAAATCTCTCTTTTCCAACTTCTCGAGAAGGATCCTATTATCCGGGTTGTCGTCTTTCTTAAGTTGCAATTCAAGAATGTCTCTGAAAAAGTGTGAAAGAGTGACACCCTGTGAGGAAACTTAGCCGTGAGGATTGTACGGTTCTCAGGTGGTGTCTGGTAATTATGTGACTGATTAAAGCTGTGGATCCACCAAAACCAAGACTTCCTATAAGCTTAAAGGAGACACAAACCCAACCATCATCTTGAGCTTTAATATGTGTCTGAGATCTTTGAGAAAAACAACTCCCCAACACAACTATGTGTGTATTGTATTTTAGATCCTCCTGCAAGCAGGAACTCGCAAAGGTGCCATCATTGGCTTATCAAAGCCGCAAGCTGACCCAAGTCAGTCTCTTAGATTCATATTTTATGTCCATGATTATGAATTGTCAACAACTCTGTAACTGGACAACATACATTATTCTTGGAGTGACTCGAACTCGGGACCTTATGATTGAAAGCCACCGGCGTTAACCACATAGCTAACACTCCACAACTAAGAAGGTATTGTACCATTTGGGTCTTATCCTAGTTTAAAACTCATGTCTAGGAGCTGTCATTTTGTAAATTTGTGACATCATAGTGTCACTGAATCTAGAACCTTTTACTTTCTCTTTGTTATTTCTTTTCACATTTTCAAGGTGAAATGTTAAAATTGTTGACCCTGAAACCGATGCCATCATTACATCATGTAAGCTGCTTCTATATTTTAGATTCAGCATTCGCAAAACAAATCTCCATTTTAGAGAATAAATATTGCAAAAAATATAGAAAAACAAAACAAATTGAGGCACATGTGGCTCAGTGATGTCATAGTTTAGACTTGATCAAGTCTTTGGCCTTATATGTGCAGGAATATTAAGTCTGTGATATCTCCCACATGGAAAAACATTTTTCTAAGCTATTGGGGGGGGGGTAGGAGAGTCGTTCACGACAGTTAACACTATCTCATAAATCAATAATGATATTTGCGTTTGTGTTTCCTGGAATTCTGCAGGTGAGGGTTGGAAAGAAAGCTAAATAAACACAAGAAAAAAAAAAACATTATGAAAAAGGTGATGCTGCAGAAGTTTGGAAGGTTGGTTTACTTTATGTTAGCTATGCTAGAATTCAAACTTTTGGAAAAAAATCTTCAGAATTGAATGGAATTTACTTATTCTCACTGATAAAACTCAGGGAGAATGTCACTATTTTGTGCCACATGCTAATGGACAGAATTGAAAAATCAACCTCAGAAAATGACATATCGACCTTGGAAAAGAAAACCTTTAGAAAACTCCACACACAAAAAAAACATGACACTGGCAACTTCTGAACATACAACAAGTTTATCAAAGTATGCAGCCTATTATGTGACACTGTGCTGGAGGAAAAGCCACCTTCCTTGATCTGGATTTAATAAGGATTTAGTGTACACATCCCAAAAATCACTTGGTTTCGATGTTTATGGGCTTTACCTTTCCCTCACAAGCTCCACACTCTAAAGTTATAATGTTCCTTAGAGTGAACTGCTAACAATGTGTAGCATACTACTAGTTCACCCTTGGCGCAGCATAGCGAGAGTGCGGAGGTTATCGGGAGGAAGTGAAGTGAATACAGTATGTGACATTTTACGCCGTATGGAATGTGATCCCCTAATAGCTATGTGGAATTGACCCTGGATTCAGTGCAAACGGGCCATAAATGTCTAAACGACACTATACCTGAGTTCTTTGGTATATCGTTTAAGTTCCTCTGTCTGGTACCCGACTCTGTTCAGGTTCTCCGATATCTGTCTCAAATCTGGTAGATTGGAAGGGCCTCTGTCGTTGGCTGGAGAGAAAGTGACGGTGAGAAAGACAAGGCTCCCCAGCCAAAGGATGCCGATGATTAAGCTGAGTTGTACTGTGAACTTCATCTTTGGGGGCGGCATCCAACCACATGAATACAAAAAGATATGTTAATATCTATGCAACAAACAACTGTTGCATATGCATGAGATGTAGGGAAAGTCAGATAAGTATGAGATGATGACGACAAGTTGTTCTTCAATGGCAAATTTCTTGCTGAGTTGCTGAGTCTTGCTGAGTATGAAAAGGTGCTGTACAAATTCACCACCGCTTCTCTCGACTACATTCTCTGAAAGGAGAAAGAAAAGAAGAATTAGGATAAAGATAATATACACCGCATTGACAAACAGAGAGTCATTAGTCAGACCATAGTCAATGGTATATTTAGCACAGTGACTTCAATCCCTGTGAGCTTAAGGGATTACTGCAAACAATCACTTCATTTGATCTAGGCTATCTGTCTACAAATCTACGTCTGGTATTAAAAAAAAAAAATAAAAAAAAAAAAACTGAAATATACTGTCACATGAAGACAGAATGACCCTGGATGAGCATCTGTTTCATTCATTTATTTGAAATCTTGGAATCGTCAAATCATAATCATTACCGTACAAAAATGTTTCATGGTGATGGTGGGGATGTGGGGTTGGGGGTAGCATGTAATACCCCAATGCATCCACCATTCACCAATAAACTTACCACGTAACACAAAAACTTTTTAACCCTGTTTTCCTACAAAAAGATTTACCAACACAGTCTATCTTGCCATGTCTTCCATCATGGTGAAAACGACATAAATATACATTGTAACATGAACGCCAGAAAATATTCATATTACATGCAGTGTGTTTGATATATGCAAATAACAACAATAAAAGGAGTAAATTTAAAAACATTTGCAATAGACATGTATGGTAAAATGAGTCATAATTCACATCTGCTCACTACAGCTTCCAATGACATTTGCAATTTGATTTACTTCTTACTTATCTTCTGACAAAGACTCATCTACTCGAGATGAGTTTGAGAGATATATTTCAGTTTCCTGCTGAAGACACTTTATTGAGATGATCTATTTCCTATAATACTCGAAAAAATTATGTAAAAATGAATTCCGCATACAGAAATTATACTTGTAAGTGTTTAATAATGTAGGAGACGTACTCTTGTACTGATCTAATAGAATTATAATAATCTAATACAAACATCTCAACAAAATAGATATTTGAACAGTCAGCTTCTTCAAGGACATTTCTTTTTAACTTTCAGTCTCTTTTCAAACTTTCAGAACAGAGACAATGTATGCACGGATGCAGTCGGATGCAAGCCACAGAAGGTCTGGTAGAAGGGGGGGGGGGGTGTGAATGGCCAAAGGGACCAGATGACAATTTCTGGCACAAAGGTATATTTCAGTATTTTTTTTCTTTTTCTCATTTTAATATATTCCAGAGTTATTTTTGAGAAATTATTTTTGAGGAAATATACTAAACTGTTAAAATTAAGACCTGTTAGTACAAAGATACTTGAATTACCAAAGCAGTGGCAATACTCCAACATTAACTGGATTATCTTGTGATTTTAATCTTATTTCCCTTTTTATTATTATTTCTTTTATTCATATATATATATATGTATATCAATGTTGTACAACCTCTTGCAGAAAAAAGAAGAAGCTGAGCCAACCTCTAAATTGTTAAATGCTGCTTTAAACATCACCACAGTGAGATCGATCACTGGAGAATTGGAGACTTTAGAACCTCTGAATTTTAAGTTTGTCTGTGAAGTCAGAAATGGCTATCACTGCATACGAAAAGGAAATTACAGGTCCTCTTCGATCCTTCCAATGTCATTTGATCAAAACTTGGCAATAATAGTCTTTTTTGCGTCATCGTTATATTTGATGAAGCGCTCTGTGAAGGTTCTTCGACTCGGACTGACTGTCCTTAAATTTCCGATTGGGGAAAAAAATATTCCTCAAATTTCAGAAACCTTTTGGCCAAGTTAATCACTCAAGTGATATACCAAAGAAAGGTAGGAAATAACTTCAAAGAAGGGGTTAAAATCTTTACTGACATTTCTGAGTCTGCTAATTGCCCAAGGCTCAACAAACTGTCACACACACTTTTACTTCTGTAGCTTTTCATTCAAACTTCTCAAACCCAAGTGGCCACTTACATTTCTCTAGTGTATATGTGTCTGAAGTTTAATCTATGCATGCAAACTCTATCTTAAACAAAGAAAAAAGGTAAAGAACAACAAAATTGTCTTTTTTGTCATCCTGGTTGTATTTCCATTAAATTAGCAATGTTGAATTTTTTGTAGAAAGCTTTCAAAACCTGCAGTTCCTTCAATTTCATCGTCAGTGGTTGACATGGCTGAATCATGGGGACAGTGAACTTTCAGAATGAATTAAGAATTGGAATATAGATACATCATCTCTGCTAAGCTTCAAAGGCTATAGCATTGTATATGCTGGTTGACTGTAATGTTTCACAATAATTGATTCTCCTATATTTTTTTCTTTTTGTTTGGGTGGGAGTGGTTGTAGGAAGGAGGGGGAGGAGTTGGGATAGGAAAACACATCAAGAAAGTATATTGATGACTTCTCTGAGTTTACGATTTCACATGAGGCAAAATCTTTGATTTGTTACAAATTCTACATGCCCAAAGAGGATATATCTAAAATATCATTGTTATCATTGATGATGTACCTGTTTACCCTCTACAACTGCACTTTTTTATCCACAGAGTTTGCCTTCTCTACAGCCATAAGATCCCTACATCATCTTCCGTTCAACTTCTTTCTCAACCTATCTACTCAAAAAGTTGCTCAACTCAAGCGCAAAAATGTTGCAATTTTGGTCGATTCTTATTTTAGGGTTGGCTGAGTCACAGAGCATGCTGTGAGCCTGTGACCAATGGCTGCATTGCCCTCTGCAAGTTTCAAGAGATCTTCACATCTAGATTTCTGCAAACCAAACTTTGCCTTAATCACCTCTCATTTGATCAACTTCGGGTTGACCAACATAGAGGGCCAGAATCTAATGACTTATTTGCCTAACTACAAGTTACCCTATGCCAATTAACGAGTATCACCGCACAATTAATACTTCATAGTTGGATATCTTAAGATCCGATTATAACTAATTGCTTCCCTTAATTCTTGAGATATATATACTGTATAATAGCATTGTGTCATGCGCACGCACATGCTTAAGAGACATACTGTATATAATATACAGTGCTGTACATACAATCATTAGTGTTGATTGTGCAGCTGACTATGACTGTCCTAAAAAACAAACACTATAGAACTTGCAGTTTTTGTATTCCAATCGTATAATCAAAATTGGGTTACTGTATATATATCCAACTACATTATGGCTAGATCCACTTTCCCATCCTACTGTATAGTTTGCCAACCGAGTACAATATGTCTTTTTCTTTGTATGTTTAATGCAGTAATATCAGTCTGCTGTATTCAGTATAGAAACCTTGTCTGTGCCATTGTGTGCTGTAACTGCAGCTAAATTAAAAAGCTACTTTTTACAAATTAAGGATGATACTTTACACATCAAGTATGATACAATAAACGAACGGATGAATGGGATCTGAATGAGAGACATACAGACGTATAAAGCTTTACTACATATTGTAAATCTTGATTTTTATTAAAATGTAAAAATATGAAAATGTTTACAAGGCGGCTTTTGTATTCATAAACAATGACTAAGTTTCCATTAAAATATGGACTGCGATATTAACAGGTTTAATATGGCTATACAATTGAAACAGAATGCAGACATTATAAAGATGTTATTGGAAAGTCAGTTAAAACCTTCAAGTGACAAGACACAGATCTCACAACGTGGAAGACATCATTTAAATATTCCAACAATTAGAGAAATATGCCAATTACTCAATGGGTACTAATCTGTTACTAATATTTTATTTGAAAAGTATACATGTAGATGTATATCTTGAATCAAAATTTTCATTTTCAACTTGTTTTATCTTTGTTTGGTATCACCACCCAATAATTTCACAAAAGGAAAATTCAATGACCAACAAGAGATGTTAATACTATATTCTGCATAATAATTAAGTTTACAAGCAGCCGGGACTCAGTACTACACCAAGGGACTAGAAAATATTCAAGATACTGAAAAATGGGAAAATGTTACTGATCTGTATGGGTTAGATCAGGGGTGGGCAACCTACGGCCCGCAGGCCACATGCAGCCCGCCACTGATATTTTTGCGGCCTGTGAGATGTCTCAAGAAAAAGAAAAAAATCAATCTATTTTACATCATCACAAAATCACCACATGTCATGTTACTCTTCACACTTTCATGGATGTCAGCTTGATTAATGCAGGCTATATTTAATTACAAGCAGCTGAAGATTAAATTTTATCCTTTAACACAAGAGTAGTCTAAACTTTTTGGTTGATTAAAAGCAATACACAAAGTGACAATATTTCATATTTTACGAGTATTCTTGCAATGACGAGCTGGAACGAATCTATGAAGCAATAAAAATACCACGTACGATATTGTTTTACAGAAGAGCTACCCTCTATGTGCATCTAACAGTGAAAAATTTATCATACATGTGCAACTGTAAAGCAGAATGCAACACAAACTGGCAACTTTAAAGGATTGTAACAAACCAACCACTCAAATTAAGGATTGTAATACATTACACAGATAGTATAGAAATAAAGTAAAGAATTACCACAGCCATATATACCAAATCGGAGGGCTAAAATATTCTCAATATATTGTACCTACAGTAATATCTGTGGACAGCAATGAAACAGGTTTTTGCATTGAGTTTCGTAATGTGGTCAATACTACCAGATTATATACTTCATATTTCATAATAATGAAGTAACAGTAAACTCCACTTAATCAAAATTCTTTTCATATCATTAAGAAAGTGTAAGTACCGTAAAGTAAAAATGAAAAATTAATATTCAGATGTAATTTTATTTCTTTTGGGATATGAGATACAATAGGAATGAAATTTATTGTTTATAAACTGACTAAATTTCATTTGGTAAAGAAAGACAAACACATGATGATGTCTTCATACCAATAACTGAAAATCGAAAGAGTAATTACTTGTAGACCTAGATTTGGCATTAATATCCTGAAATTGTTACTTCAAGGAAATGAAGAGGGGAAGGGGAGGTGATGAAGGGAGGGGAGTTGTGAGGGAGAGGCAGGGGTATGAAGGAGAGGGGGAGGTGTGAATGAGAGGGGAGGTGTTGAGAGGGGAGGAGAGGTGAGGAAGAGAGGGGAGGGGAGGTGAAGGAGATGTGAAGGGAAGGGGAGGTGAGGAAGGGAGGGAGGAAAGGGGAGATGAGGGGGTGAGCATTGATACACAAGAATACAGAGAAAGCCAATGAGCGCAGTGATTCCTTGCCACATTTGACATGAGAACATCCAATAATGTGTTTTCAAAATTTGACTGGTCAGCCAATTCAAGTGATCAACAAGGTTCTTATACCTATGTGGACCTGCATTTCAGGTGTTAAGCTCACTGAAGTTACTATCATTTTTCAAACTTTTTCACACTTTGACTTCAGCTGATCTAATTACCTTTGACCTGCAAATATTGTTCCGGTTCTTGTTGAACTCAATGAAGATTGATCTACATATATACCAAGAGTCAAAAATTTTCAAGCTTTAGCTTTTTGAGTTATCATGTTACAAGACTTTTTCAGACTTGAGCTACTGTACTGTATATTGACCTCAAATGACCAGCTATGTCTCTAGAAGAAAATTTCTTGTCTCTCAGTCAGTTGAATCTATATACATCAAGTTACATGGAAGTTTTAGTTTAATATTCAGTTATAGTAAATATGGTTTTCAGACATTCACATTTCTTCTCCTAAAATGATACCTCCGCATAGAAAAAAAAGCTTCACGTCTCTTTCACTAAGTAGGGAGCTGCAAGTCAGGAAGAATGATCTGTTATTAGTAAAAAAAATTATTGAAAGGTTGTTAAAGTTAGATTCTGTATACAAAACCATACATAACACTTAACTTTGTGGAAACTGACCCATTTTCATAGTAAATTTACTACAAATGCGATACCCCATAGATTCTCATAAATTTTTCATTTTGCCTCGTGAAGAATGACATTACCAGCAAAAGCTTGTCATTAAATGTCTTGAACATCTAATCAAAAAATAATGAGTCTGTCTTAAATGACGCCAATCTTGTACACAGAAATCCACTTGAGGAAACTGATCCAAAAGGAAATTGCCAAGCTAACTGTGGTTTAAGAAAAAAAAAAAAAAAATGTAAACTCTCTCCTTGGGTGATTTATCATCAAACCTAATCAACGTGCCGTAATCCTTCATAAATCTCAACCGGCCGCAATTTTCTCAAAAGGGTATCCTTAATTGTCGGATTGAAAGGTGGATCGAGGAAATTTATGAAACTCATCTCGAAACAATAACTGAATGCACTCAGCGAAAACATTCGCTGAAGGGAAGCAGGTGGCTACATGTATACATAGCAAACTTTCAATCTGAAAACAGTGCAACGTAACAACTTTACAATCTAATCATTGAGAAAGGAGTGCGGTCTTTACAGAGTTTGGTATTAATGTGAAAATCGATCAACTTAACAGCTGTATCATTTCCGGCTCTTACAGAGTATAATCTAAGATATATTTAGTTGCATAAGGAAATAAATATGATGTTCATCTCGGGGCAATGTTGCTAACTTGTCAAGAAATTTAACTGATTAATCTATCATCCAGGTCATTTTTTTTCCTTTCTAGCTCTCATGGATGATATTCCAATTCTTGTCTATATTTTCCAAGGCAGCAGTATATCTAGTCGACAAATTGATGATTTATAGCAAACGTTGCTGGCCCATGGCACTGCTCTCTATAGGCCTTTATCATGAATCATTCACAAATGGCCCGATTACTGAAACTGCTCTCTTTAGGCCTTCATCAAGAATCATTCACAAATAGCTCAATTACTGAAATTGCTCTCTTAGGCCTTTATGACTAATGTTGATTTAACCAGTCATAAACAATATTAGCAAGGATCAACAGAGACAATATATAATCATAGTCGTTTTAAGAATTAGTAGAAACTTTCTGATAAATGATCTGCAATTCCTATCGTAAAAGAAATATGCTAACAGATATACAGTATGTTACAGTATTAACAACTTTAACAATTAATTTACACTAGCCAAAAGGTTTCATCTGTGACAGCTACTATTTATTGGATACTTTTGTCACACTGGATATTCTGTAGGTACTGCACAATTAACTACACTTTGATTATAATATACAGAAGGTGCACTCTCCCATTACAAATTACAGTATATCTGATCAATATAATACGGATGGAAAAGGGAAAAAGAAAAGCCTGGTAACCTGGTAAATAGCATGCAGTTTGAGGCTTCTGAATGGTACTGTAGATTCGGAAAGTCATTGGGGGCCACTAGGAAAGAATGTTACCCATTCATAGGCCACTAGGCAAGAATGTTACCCATTCATAGGCCACTAGGCAAGAATGATACACATTCATAGGCCACTAGGCAAGAATGTTACCCATTCATAGGCCACTAGGCAAGAATGTTACCCATTCATAGGCCACTAGGCAAGAATGTTACCCATTCATAGGCCACTGGGCAAGAATGTAACCCATTCATACTGTAGGCTAGGGTAGATTGGAATGTGAATAATGAATAGTAAACAAAATAAAGAGAGGAATGAATTAGTATATTAATAATTATATATAAAAGAAACAAAGAGGAATCATCTCTGCTCAGAAAATAGAGACAACACATCCAACAATTTTTTTTTTTTTAACTTGGCTTTAAAAGAGTTGTCACATTATCAATAGAAAAAATGACCGGTATATGAACTGGAAGTAAGCCAACCTGAATTTAATGAAAGTCATAAAAATCTGTTATTTAAAACAACTAGAAAAGCTGTTATAGTTCTATATGGGAATCAAACTAACCCTCCATAATCAGACACAAATCCTACAGTAGGTCAAAGATGCTTTGTACTTAGGACTTCGGAATGGCAGATTAGGAAGAAAGAGGGTAGTGACCTCAAACAGAGTCCCCGGGGGAGGGGAGGGGGATGTAGTGTAAGAATGTTACCCGTTTGTAGGCTAGGTAGATGGGAGTAGTTTTCTTTAGTAGATAGGTACGAGAGAAATGAAGTACATTAACTGTATTTTTACTGTAAAGTTTAACTGAAAGTTACCAGGTCTAGGCATCCAGAATAGATCATATCACTTCTACATCTATAACTAAATTATGATAACTTCATTGGCTACCAATTACAAGCACGATTCTATTGTAATACAATGTTTTTATTACCTTTAAGGCACCTCATTGGTTTTAACCTATTAACATTCATGAGGGAGTTGCTCACCGAGCATCGACCAACAAGATTTCTAATGTCCCAACAGGCCACGATGTTTACTGTTCCTTCATTAAACCATCTTCACTGGCACAAAAAGTGCTTCTGCTAACATGTGCCTCATCCCAAATCTCCATAAGAGTTAAGGCACTTCAAGTATTCAAATGAACAAATCACGACATATTTATTCATTCAATATTCTTAATACTAAATATTCATTTAGTGTTTCATCTTCCTTTCTCTTAAGTGCTTGTCAGCAGAGTTTCTTTTGTTTTATATTGAGCACTTAAAGTATGTAAGTGTAGGTGTATAGAAGAGGACAATGTCCTCTTAGTAATATCCCCTGAGATGTAACTGCATGTTTTAATGTACACCTAAAAGAATTCAATGTATTTCTGTTCAACTTCACATAGTGTCACAATAGACAACGAGACCCAGAGAGAGTCTTCCACTTTTCAACACAATCGACAACAGATAGTATCTAGGTTATAACATTTTCATATTATGTTTTACTTCTCAATACTTTGTCACCATAATCAAACCCTTTGGGACATGAGTCAAAAAATGTACATCAAAATTAACAAAGAACAACTATTTTGAATCAAGTGGACTATGGTTTACGTGAACAGTAATTTACGAAATGAAAATTAATGCAATAATCCCTTTTTTCGGTCTGTATCTTCATCTGCTTCACGACATCTGCTTTAATCAAGGATATATAGCAGGCCTTCTATTTTGACAGTTTGAATTTCCTCTTTAACCTTTTACAGAAAGGATCGATATTTGTCACTCATCCTAGTTTTTCAGCCAGAATGTTGTCCATATTCCATGAAAGTGATTGATTTCACATCAATTTGTATGTAAATTGCTTACTAGAGCATACTACTAACTATATGAAGAGGAAGAATAAAGAGAAGAAGAAAACATGACAAGAAGGGGTGGGGGGGGGAAATAATGGAGAGATAAGGAAAAAAGGAACAAAATGGCAGGAAAACATGAAGGAAACCAGAAAATGCATCAGATAGAATATACTGTATAAGGTAATTAGCCTATACGGTTTACATGGCTCTCTATACAGTACTGTATGTGGCTGCCAGCTCTTACCCATGCAACTATCAACATTTCCACCAACTTTTTCAAATTTAAAAAGCTTCAGGAAGCAACGTATAAATGTGTGTGTGCACTGCATATATACCACTGAAACCCATACATGTTTGATATACCTCAAAAACAGGATAAAGTGATTTATTTTGTTCACACCATTTTCATTAAACTTTCATAATAAGTATTATATACCTTGAATATGTAATTTCATATCGGATATAAAGAGATATTTTTATATGTCCTATTGAACGCTGAGAGAACGATTAATGATATCTGACACGGAGAAGATGCTTGGTAACTGTAGTAATAAGAAGCGGGGCGAGTTATTAAGGATATTCTCTGGTTGCTCGGACAACCAGGCCTTAATTTACAATTTTGTTCCCAAACAGCAAATTTAGTTTTCCGAAAAAATGTAGCAAATTAACAGTTATGACCAATATGTACAATGTAGGAGAGATGTGCAAGTTGGTGAATAGAACACCAGGTCTGAGGGTGATACCATTTTACCTTTTTATCTATTTGGGGGTATTTGGTTACATTGCAATCTGACTTTGATGTAAACAACTAGTCTAGCTCTGCCGGACAACCTCCACGGCTGATTTTGGTCGTAAGGACATAAATTTGATTGTCTCGGACGACGTGACTACCGTTAAAATTTTGGCGGGGAAAGTGAAGATATTTTTAAGAAATAAAATCATAAAGATTAGAAATAGCAATATTTGCTGGTGGAAAACCTGTCAGCATGCCAGCTGGACAAACAGACAAACACATGATCTGGATATTCATGACAATGCATATTGATCATTTTACAATCCAAAATGTGGAAAAGTCTTGGAGGAAAGAATTTACATGAGACATTTTGGAGTTGAATTAATACATGCAGAAGACACAGTGATTTGTGAATGAAACCACCTTAGACAGATTTAAACCAAAAACCTGACATAGAATATATATATACTATAAATAAATGATATTATAAAGTTGAGGAAAGTGGCATAAAGCAACCAACTGCCTTTCTCTGACTACTGTTAAAGTTATGTTAAACGTTAGTGTTAAAAAATGTTTGTATCATGTTAAAAACATTGAAAAATCAAGGATGCTTAATGGATTCTTTGAAACAGTGAAATAAAAGAGGTTAGATAAAACTTTAGATGAAACATATATAACCCCAATGAAAAACCAAGTCGATGTTCCAGGATTGAAAAAAATGTGTAAAAATCCTGTGGGTCGCTTTAGAATGGTAAATTTCAGAATGGTAAATTTCAGAAGGAAGAGAGAGAGAGAGAATGGGGGGGGAGACCAGGATGTGGATGGGGGGGCATAATGCTAAAAATATTACAAAGTTTAATAGTACGCTATGTAGAGGAAAAGGCAAGTGTGGAGACAGGTATGGGAGAAACAAAGTACAGTAAATCTTAGAGTTTACGGTATTTACGAAGGAAGACACTTTAAAACTATGAGATACACAAAGGAATACAACTTAAGTATATAAATAACTGCACTTTACTTTAATATATAGCTCATTAATATTAAGTCAAGTGCAAACAACATGATAAGGAGGTCAGTACTGAGAGGTTCACTCTCGACATGAAGAGACAGGTAAGTACCGAAGTGAAGTAAACTGTTTGTGCTGGCCGTCTACTGTAGTTATCTGCTGTATGCAAACCCAGCAGGTTTGGACAAGGTTTCTTGTTTAGCTGGGCAACATGGGTATCTGTAAAATGAATTCATTTCACATTCAAACAATTTGAATGTAAATACAAGATACTCCTCCTATGGCTAGCCATAAGGGACAATAAACTTCACAGACAACTTAGACAGGGACATAATTCTTATTATTATGCACATATATCACAATGAATGGTGATTAATGGTCTAATCTGCTTGCAAATTTATCAAATTTTATTGAATATAGAATAACCCAATGATGACAGTTAAAGGTAATAAATGCTCACTAGGCTCCTTACATCAGAAGCATCTAGATTACATAAAACTCTCCTCTTTTCTCAAAATTTCCTGCTATAAATTTTCTAAAAGAGCAAAGAATATGTCCTCAATTGGTAAATGACCTTAATAATATAAAATATGTTTCTTTTCAAAATTCAACAGAAAATAAACTTTGATCGAGTTCCTGCAATGAATGTTTCTTTTGAGTATTTTGGAAACAGAAATCTACAAACTTCTATTAAAGACTTCAGATATGGAAGTTTTGAGATATGAATGATTACTGCACTCATACTAACATTATTCAAAAGTGTTGAAAAGCAATTTTAATTAAGGTTCCATTGTGTATGACAAGATACTTCACAAGTTACAAATTGCCATACATATTTAGATTTGCACCATCTGTTCCCTCATTTCTTCAATGGCGGGATATGTGACGTCAAGCAGTACTAATGGAAAAAACACTTTAATATTAAAATTTTAATTTAGAAACTCTGCATAACGACAGCTTTGTTTTTCCTTTCTCTTATCATTCTTTTAACACTCGTGGAATGAAATATTACACCGGATCAAAATTATGCCAGAATATGGATAGAACATGACTTAGCATATGAAAATTGAAGAAAAGCAATATATATTTCATCACAAGTTGGGCTATTCAAGAAACTCTTTTTGAAAGTTCTTGAACATCTTTTTGGTGTCCTCATCCAAATTATATTATTTACCATATTCTCTACTAAAACTGTAAAAATTCTATTATGTCTTTGTGAGTAAAGATGTTCATGAAACTACTTCCAAACCAAGCTTGATGCACAGTCTCATACCATCGAAAACTTTCCTGGTTTGGAAACTTTACGAATTTTAAACTTACCTGTCTTCTCACTACAACTGCACTCAGAAGCTTCGAGAACTCTGGCTCTTATCTCTGGAAAAATTTACCAGATCACATTCGAACATGCTCTAAACTTTCTAAATTCAAAAGTCTACTTAAGACCCATCTTTTCACTTGTTCTTTT
This sequence comes from Apostichopus japonicus, assembly GCF_037975245.1. Classification (NCBI taxonomy): domain Eukaryota; kingdom Metazoa; phylum Echinodermata; class Holothuroidea; order Aspidochirotida; family Stichopodidae; genus Apostichopus; species Apostichopus japonicus. The sequence continues at coordinate 29,157,134 of NC_092568.1, forward strand.
GTAAATTAATCTGTTTTCTTTGTAAAGCGCCTTGAGCAGTGGCTTTTGTCTACTGATTTGGCGCTATATAAGTCTCATTTATTATTATTATTATTATTTGTTTTTTAGAGGTAGATCTTTCTACTCCAGGCATGAGCTTTTTTCCGCGAATTCGCGGAATATCCGTGATTTCTTTCATTCCTCGGGAACAAAAGTATTATCCTAACACACTGTATCATAGGCAAACTAGAGCCTATACTGCATTTTTTGCAAAGTTCCGTGATTTTTTTTTTACCCCAGGCTCATCCCTGCTACTCGCATTAAGTGATCCAGACACTTTGGGTGGTACAATGAGAAGGGGGCACAGAAGAGAGCAATGGGCCAGTCACCGAGACAGTTAACTATGATGAAAGAGTTACCAGGTTGCTCTACAGTAGACACGGTGCTACGGTAGAGTGAGAGTGCACTTGTGTTGTGAGGAGACAGGTGAGGACTGAAGTAAATACAATAGGGGCAGTGAGGAATGTTACATTTATTGGCTACTTTATGGTATGCATAAGCACAACAAGGGTCATGCATTACACAGTTAGATTTGGAGGTCATGACCGCATGTAAGCTACACTTAATCTGCTCTTCAGAAAGGTGCAGTAAATTGGCTCCAAGATAATTTCATGATCAAAGTATTATACCACGATGAACACCAAGAAAAAATTTCAGGAAAAACATGCAGGTTACCTCTGAATTGTGTGACTGAGGCTGAGAAACAGAAAGAAGCACTCTCTGGAGATTTGTTACCATGCAAGTCGGTCCATGGAGATATTGTCTAGCACCTCAATTAAACCTGCACCAATGGTCTACATACTATGGGCACAACCAACAAGTTTTTAAAGCAGGCTTTTTTCAAACTTTGGAAAGTTTATCAACAGTTTTTCGGTGCTAGACAGAGATTGAATAAGTTGATCATTTTCTTATTCATCAAGTCCATTGTGCAAGCTAGCTTTCGAGCATTCTGGGCTTTGATTCTGATGGGTATGGCCCCAGTTGGTCGTGATTTCAGTTAGTCCACTTGGAAAATGGGCTGAAAAGTTTTCAGTCTACCGCTGCCCATTTTTGTTTCATGTATGACATCAGGGTCATTTCTGTAATTATAGATTTTGTTGAACATTGTCTGAGAGAACTAGATATCTCTGTGGAGCCGTCTGAGACAATCATAACACTCCATAAGATCTGCCATCGAGCATCTTGTCGTAAATCCAATGCATGCAGTTTTAGCAAGTCCAAAGGATGTTCCGATTCCAAGGCCAACTAGCAAACACTCTTTGGAGCCAGCTCTTTAACAATGTTGCTCAATGCCATATAGTAAACGTCATGAAAAAAGAAAGCGCTGAGACGCTGATGAAGAAACTTACGACAGAGACGTAGTCTTTACTGCTCCTTTAAATCTAGCCAGGACTGTTCTGCTCACAGGTTCTTTTCCGCTGAGTGATTCCCATGGTAACCACGGTACCTTTCGCGTTATTCTCGTGGCAAAAAATATTTTGACTCGCGTTCACCGTCACTAGTACGATAAATGCTAAACTTAAGGAGTCTTTATGACGTCATAAACCATGTCCATCTTCCTCTCCTTCTTCGCTTCCCTTTAAAACGAGTATAAGATGTCCATGGGTCATTCAAATGAAGCTCATTTAATACACATGAAGCTCAAAATTACCAGCTGAGATGGACATTGGAGGATCTCTTGACCGAATCGGTTTAGAAGAGATCGTGTCTCCGCAGTTTTACATGTTCTTTCCACAGACCTTCAAACAAAGGCATGCATCACATGGCTAATTGTTACACTTGAGACTATTTGTGGAGATGAAGCCCACGTTCAACTGTTTTAAATTTAGACAACTTTCAACGACTACGAATCACGGGGAGACCTAGCTGTCCTCAAGTGGATAGCGCGGTGTGTTCTTACATCCACGATCCGTGAGGCACAGTTGACGTGCATGATACATCACAAACATGTTACACAACTTTATTTATGCACAAGCTGTTAAAATTGCTATCAGCAACAGGAAAAACAGAAAATATTTCAAAACACAGTTATTCTGAGATTTTCTTTTTGAAATGACAAAGGATAAAATATCCTTTCAAAGAAGGACTTCAATTGGACATTCAGCAAAAATACTACAAATCTGACAAAATTTCAAGCTAAAATCTGTTTGGTCCTTCAAGGTTTAAAATCAGATACACAGTACACTGACAATTAATCCAAACTAACATAACTCACACACAAAAGATACCAATTAATTGTAGCTTAATATCTTTTATGTCTTGCAAAATTATTAGAAAAAAGTAGAGAAATAATATATGACTCATCATTGACAAATAAGGAGTATTGTTTTAGAAAATATAGTGGAATTTTAGGTTCCCCCTGGGACAATTACAATTGCCTCGAACTTCAAATCCGTAACTGAACCTAAACCTAAAGAAATCGATTAAATCTTTCTAAATTAAGTCACACATCACCGGCCTCAACAAAGACTTGGGACCCATTAACAACTACCAGTTCTACAAACATATGTAATCCATATGTAATCAATTCTTCCTATTCTTTGCTCCTTACTTTTCTTTACACTGCGAAGTATTGCTGAGGAAGGTCCCTGAGGGACCGAAAATTCCAATATATTTTCTAAAATTTGTCAATTTGTCAAATATGAGTCATATCTTATTTCTCTGCTCTTTTCTAATAATATTTTCTTTTGGAGTATACCTGGATTTTCTTTATTATATATATATATATATATATATATATATATATATATATATATATATATATATATATATATATATATATATATATATATATATAATATATATATATATATATATATATATATATATTTTATATATATATATATATATATATATTCGGCTAAATTCGACGGTTGGACGAATTCCCCATTGATTTGCACACTAAAATAAAACATTAATTCCTCATATACTCCCTAACCTCTGACCCTAAAACTAACCAAACCCTAGTTTTAGACAGTGGAGAACAAGAGAAATTATGCCTAGAAATGGTTGTAAAAACGTTAAGGCGAAATAACTTTTTTGCCTTAGCGTCAAATTTTCACTCTCCTATTGTGCAATTTCGCCCTAGCGCCGAATTTAGTGAAATATATATATATATATGGTTCGAATCCCGGTGGAGGCTGAAATTTTTTCACTGTTCTTGATTTTCCAACTCATTACGATTTCATATATATCACATATCTGCCTGAGAGCATACAGTATAGTATATGTAAAGATGACTAATTTTGGTTATATTTAAGACTTTAATAGTTTCCTCTTTCAAACATTGTACTTCTAACCTAACTTCAATTGGGAAAATTATATATCTCGGAAGATGAAAGAATATTTTGAACTGTTATTTACCAGTCATGAGTGACTAATAAAATATCCCAAGATAGCTCCTTCAGATTAATCTTCTAGTAACAGGGAATTTTGATTAATACCATTTTGTATGCCATTATAGCTCAATCAGCAGAATAAAGTGCATGGGGCTATGTTTGACTTAGGCAAACAAGATTGAATAGTGAGATGCCAATTAAGGCTTGTGTGAAAGTCTCTCAGACACCAAATTCACATGCATGCTTTTAGACATAAAATTTGGAATGCCTGATAGTACAATTTGTGGCGTAATCACAGGGATGTGGTGTGTGTGGGGTGGGGGTGGAGGGGGAGTAACTTCTGATTGATGGATATAAAACTTTACAAATGTTTTTTTTTTTTTTCAGAATTTGCTGTGCAATACTGTAGCTTCATCAAGATAAAAGTTTTTTTTTCCAAGTAGTTTAATATTCAAAGTTTCACTTATAGTAAGAGCTGTTGTAGCATTTCCTTCAGGTATATTATGATGCAAGCTAGTCAGTCCACATAGACCCTACTGTACCTTTGAAAACTAATTATTATGTTATGTATATATGATATAACACTTGCCTCTCCTACAATCCTCATAGTGCTATGTAAATAAGTCAAAGGATGGTCATACTAAGTGTGCCTAAAACTGCTACTCTGTACTAAATATAACTATAGCCTGATTCTATAAACTGCTATGCAGCTATCATACCTATACTTCTAACAGTAAGGCAATATATACAGTACTGCAGTAATGACAACACATGATGCATGCCTCTTCACAAACTGCTACTATAATGACATACATGATGTATAGTAATTGACTTCAACATGAACAGCTACCATTTAACGCCCTAATCTACTATTGCAGGTACTGTAGTACTGTACATCCTTAACTACATAATTATCTGTTACGACATGGTAGAACCACAATATCCTGAATTGTCCTCCCTCATAAACATTTTTTTCTTTTAGTGTAGGACAAAAATCTGGGTCAGACTGAAGGCACTGCTCTATTTTAATACATCAATAGACCATAACATAGAAAAGTGCTTCCAATGATGTGCTTTCTTGAGTTGCCTTCAAGCACATATAACAGCCAATTGCAATAACAAATGGCTGTATATATTTACTCTTCATTTTGTGGACACCTTTCAAGACTTGATTCTGAAATTCTGTCAGAATATTATAAAGAGTCTATATGTATGGTAGTAATAGTATAATTGTTATAGCTCTGATAGAGCAAGAACACAACTTACAAAACTGAATGCAGATATATCGGCAGTTTAATTGGCCAAGTGCTGAAAACTAGTGATGCAATTACACGTAAGTATTTTGAAGTGCATTGAAGAGGTACAATTATACAAGCAATTTATCACAATGTTTAATTCACTTTAGAGTTGGACAAGGCCCAATGTTGAGATGTCGGTATGCATGCAAGGATATGTTCGGTATGACTTACAGGCAAGACTCAACATAAAGAATCAAGTAAGCCACTCCAATCAGTAGGGGGGGGGGGGAATAGAGTGGCACTCAGACCAAAAGACTGAATTTTCAGACCCTGTCATTTGTACATCGCTATTTAAAGGTTTACTTTACTGTATATTGAACAGTCTGTGATTTGAAGAAGAAAAAAACATTATAAGAACTTAAATTAAGAAGCTTGTGAAATGAAGCACATTAATCCAAATCCCAGATTTCAGCTGATATGGAGATAAAATACTGCAGTTTGGTTTTTTAGTTTTTCTGGATGAATGCATTACGCAATAGTCTGTGAGGTCGTACATGGATTACATCAACAAAGTGCTGCTTTTCTCTTCATTTCAAATTAAAAATGATTTACATAACCTTGGAAAATTACTTAGCTGTTTCAGGATGTTATTTTACATCGATATTGTGCAATTTGCTGACATCTACATAAAAATTTAAACCATCCAATCAAATGTTACACCCAAATCCAGTTTACAAAGGTTATGTACTGCATATGTACGGTATTTATGGTAATTTAACAAATGTCACAGAATTATTACATGAGAAATTTTGCTTCTGCTAGGCAGTAGCGTAGTAGCTTATAAGACAAGATTCAGGTTTTTGACGTACGTGCAATTAACATGTCAGTTGAATGCATTTTGCCAGATATCTAATATATTACAGATAATATGGTCTTATTCTTTAAAATGTCTTGTAAGTTAACTGACAAGATGGTGCTCCCATTTTGCCAGCAGGCACACAACTTACAGTAAATGACATTCATTCTTGCAATCATTTTCTGCAGTTTCTGTCATAGCGATTCATGAACAAAATAATGTTCTTGCATAGCAAATTCGATGTTGTGTATAATATACACACATCAGGATGATGCTTAAAGCCAAAGAATATAATTATGTATCCTGTTTGAAAGCCGGGAAGAGGTGGATTGGGGGGGGGGGTGTGGGAGTAGACTACGAAGAATACTGTTGAATGTATAGGGAAAAGACCACTCCTTGAGAACAGACTTCAGCATATGCAAACTTTCGTTAGTGCAACTTTGCTTGAAAAAGAGATAACTCTTCTTTTTAGACCAAACAGTTTACAAGGGGATTAAAGGGATCAAGGAATGTACAGTACTTGTATGCTGAGGAATGTCAAGGATATTCATTAGGGATATATTTCAGAGCTGAACTAGGAAAACTAGACCGTTTGTAGTATTGTATATGATGAGATTATGGGATGTTTTTGTACACAACACAATACAGATTTAAATTTATTATACTGTGCATCAGACTTTTATAATAGAGAAATTGTAACAAAAGAGAATGGTCTGTTCTGCATAACATAATGATGTCAACAATTAAAAGAAATTAAATAAACATTAAATAATGGATAAAAATGAAAATTGACTCCACAACCACACAACCCCGTCCCCCCGAGAAAAAAAATGGTCTGTCAAATGCATTGATTTGGATATTATTGAGTGATCACTTAATTGTCTCCACTCTTTGCATTATTTTAATGTCTACATTCTGCATTTTCAGATCCACAAAATCTAACTAAAAAACTGGGTGAACCTTACCTCAAGAAGCATGACAACTTAATCAAACTTGTCTGATGGTAGAGTCGAGACAGGTAAGGGAGAACCACAGTAAATTGTTAATGTCTGGTGCAAAAACAAGCGTACAGTAGAGCTGTTAGTTTGACAGAGATACTATATTAATAAACTCTACATCATGCAAACTGCACACTACTGGATGCCAGGGAGGCATCAGCTCTATGTTCTCCAAGGAGGTAGCAACTAATGTCAAATATCCATTCAAGCACAATAGGAGGTGTAGCTACACTGTCTATTTAAACAAAAACAAGGACATTATTATACAAGATATCATAGATCAGAACAGTATGGAGTATGTATCCTTCCTTAACTTTGTAAGCTTTGGAAAGTCAAAAAGATCCAAAAAGGTGAACCAAGATATATCTGACTTCCTTTTTCTGACAGCATTATTAGAAGAGTTACCTAAAGAAAGCATAGATAGAGCCCCTGGTTAGGACCAAAGGAAGTAGGTCAGAGTTCACGTCAGAGGGTCTCCCCCCTGCTAAAAGTTGTAATCCAGTTGGGGGTCAGCTGTACTATAGGTATAGTGAAGACTATACACTGAGAGGAATCAGATAAGTAGGACTACCAAATCCTACAGTACTTTCGAGATCAACTGCAGAATCATTGAGTATGGATTCACAGAAGGTTAAACTTTGTAACCATTTAGCCTTTAGTGCCATTTGCTAGAACTCAATTGACTGTGCACAACAAGTAATGCTGATTTATACATTTACACACTGGGGCCCAACTTCCACTTTCTAATACTCAATTCTGAGTACTGGCTTAAAGGGAGTAAAGACTCACGCACAAAGAAAGGTCTCATGCCGGTAGTCTGACCTAGCTTCGAATGAGGTGTAACAGAAGTGTTAGACACATCCATCGATCCCAGAAAATACACACACAGCTTGCTACCGTCGGTGATTAGACACTAGTGTACAGTCAATACATGCAGCTACGGTCAATACCCACAACACAGTTTACATAGCAGCGCTGGACATCTCAGGTCAAGATAAAGATAACAAGGTATCACGTTTCATTACTGTCTGCATTTTGTAGCGACAAGAAGAAAACCTCACTGGCTAGCAACGGAAAGGTAACTTTCTTTCAGAGGGCGACACACAGTTTGGGGCGAGTCTTCAATGCCTTTAAGCTTTCTTACTCCTGTACAGGGTAATACCAATCAAGTCTATCATTTTTCACCAGATTCTCAATAATTGTAACATTCTCATGAAAATAACCCATATATTCCTAATGAAAAGGTCAACATTGGATCACTTTACAGAGACACAATTTCTCAATGCAAATGAATGCACAGAAATGTACTGTTCAGTATGTGAGACTAATTGATATACAGTATACATGCAGAGAATAAATATATTGGGCATCGAACTGGATTTACTTCAGTGGTGCAGTTTGAATATATAAACATAAATATTCATGACATGTTGGCATTCATTCAGATTCATTACTGTTTCACTTTAACACCTTTGAAGGAGGCTGTGTTGGAGTGAAAGTGCATTTACAGTAACTTCAAGGACAATTTACATCTTGTGGAGACGAACCCCTGATTTCCTATAATGACGTTTAGGTTTAAAAAAATGTGATGGTTTCATATACAAGATCAAATTACTTTCTTGCAACTTTCAACTCTTAGCAAATCCTAACTTAATACCTGTAGCAGGTATAGTACTTTAGTCATTACAATAATGTCATAACAAATGTATGAAACAGAGCTACAAGCTGATTGCCAATAAACCACCTTTCCTCTTTCTGTAACTGCTTTAGAAATAACTGGTTTACATTTGTTTGGACAGCTTTAAAGCACTTTGGTGACAGTTGCTGTACTCATGCCTTAGACTTCCCTACATAGCCAAGATGGGTACCACTACCAATGTATTTTAAAGACAGTCTGTAACTTACCAAAACCTCACAAAACGACAACAAAAAATGAATGAATAAATCCCAGAGGATGAAAAAAAATTCTGCTTGGTTTGGTTTTCATTATGAGCAATGGGGATGGGGGAAATTTAATTTAAAAAGGTTACCAATTGCAGAATGGTCGATTCATCGCATCGTTATCTTCAACCTCGCCAACAAAATACTATTTCAATAAATATTCTGTAAAGAGCACATTAATGGCAGGACTCATTCCAATTGATTTTGTGCTGTTATTTCACTGTGCAGATCTGAACTGTGCACACACTGTCAAAAGCAGATGTACAACATAGGCTGAACCAAGCAGGACTTAGTTTGGTACTATGATTATTAATTAATTTTTTAGGTTAATAATCAGCTATTTGCATGTCTGTGGGCGAGATGAAATTACATCATAATGTTCCTATGGCACACTTTGGAATTTTTAGTTAATCGTTGATATTTTGACGGAGAACCTGAGAGGAAGTGAAACAACGTTTAAAAGTTTCAGATCCAAATACTGAAACACAACCACCTGCTTTAAGTTTTGAAGATGTTTTTCCCCCCTTTTCCCTTCAAAGTAATTAAGTACTGCAGCATGATTTAATACGGACCAAAACAACATGTAATGGTCTGAGTAAATCATTTCGAGAAGGGCCGTAAAAATGCCAAAGAGAGAATGTCTTTAATAGTGAGATACAGTATATATACTATGTAGCGCTGTGTGGAAACTGATTTATGGTACAGTTATGATCATGCAGCATCGCTATTGGTCCCATTCAAGAACCCAAAACTGATGTAAACATCAGCAAAACATGTAAGGACAGCAACTTAGGGTATAATAAATACTGAATATTTATATCTGTAATCATAATTTAAGGGCCCTCCTGAAGGAGAGAAATACAGTACATGTTCAAAAATCACATGACAATTTCAAGGTAAATTAATTGCAGAATTTGTTGTAGATACGGTAGGGTGAAACAGACATCGTCTAGAGATCAAAAACTTCCACAAAGAATGAAAACACGAGAGGATTCCGATAGATGAAATCTCATACTTAAAATACTACGTAGGTTTCTGTACACGGTAGATTAAGAAAGAAGAACAGGGTCATTGGGGGCGCAGTGCAAGAAACAGGTAAAAGAGGAATGAAATAATTCTTCAGCATTCTAAAATCGCTATAAGTTTTCAAAAGTATAATTCTAGGGCTCTGGAGCCTTCCATTACTTCAAGTTTTCAAAAGTATAATTCTAGGGCTCTGGAGCCTTCCATTACTTCAGAAATGCAAGATACACAAGCTTAAATCTCTCAGTAAAGCTGCCACTTTCACACTTTATCTCTTTGAGTATTTATTCAAATTCTTAGTCATGGGAGAATAAGAATAGTCGCATAACCTTTTGAAAATTTCAAAACTTGAAACTTGTTTACTCCGACAAATGAATAAGAACTACAGCTTGTTCATTTGCATTATCATGTTTTTTTTATATATTTTTTTACTAAACTCAAAAACGTGATGATTTAACGCCATAAAAAACCTTCAAAGGCTTATTCAAAATACTGAGGGTGAATGACATTATTTTAGACTTTGGCAATATATCGTAGGATCAATTCATCCAGAAATCCATTACCTTATCAAGCCTGGGTAAATTGTTCATTCTTTGAAGGTCACTGTGTCCACAGAAAACATTTAAAAAGGGAAAAAACCATTATAAATTTTATGTCTTTAAAAGGAGGCAATTCTTCTTGTAGTCTTGAAATGATGTACTACTGTGGGTATTTCTAGACTTGAGGGGAACCATTAACACATTAGCTGAATGTTTCCATCTGTGAAATTGACCAAAACATGATGGATTTCATTGAGAACAGAAATTACTTACAGTATGGCATTTTTCCATTTTTTTTTTCCATTTTTTTCCCTTCTTATTATTATTATCACAATCTCATACAAACTTATTGGCTGTATGAATGCTTCACTGGCTTCTTGCTGTAGACGTTGCTTAAGGCAATAAACTTTAAATGAACTGAAAGTGATTTATTTTGAGAACCGGCATCATCACTTAAGGAATAGCGCAAGGGCTTGATAATATTGATAACATGTATATGTATATAAATATATATATATATATATATATATATATATATATATATATATATATATATATATATATATATATATATATATATATATATATATATATATATATATATATCCTTATGTTTTAAGCCTTTGATGCAATATTTCTGTTTGCCAATTACAAAAAGGCTTGAAGCAAATTTTCACAAGTAAGGTAGCGCAGATTATGTACAGAGATTATTAAAATCCATTTTGAGTGGGCATGGATAAGGGAGAAACACAGTAATGGAACAATACTTATTTTGTACATGATTGAAAAACAAGGAACAAGAAAAAGAACAAGAACACAAAATATAAAAGTAGACCTTTTCTCTGATACCATCTGGTTATGAAAATTAAATTCAACATATTGTGAGAAAGTTTCATGACTACAGCACCTTGCTTTTTGTCTAAAATAAACTTGATGACTGATGTACACTATATACAGTGTCGTTCACTGTGGCAGATTACCTTATTGTTTAATACTAAATGTTAAACTGGTCTTATCAGTTAGTAAAGCCTTTTTGTTTATTTTATTTTGTAGAATGATCGATCACTTTCATCTTAAAAGTTAAATTTTTTTTGCTGGTATAGTTTTGTTGCATCTGGTGTCCATCACAAGAACGAGTAAATTTAGCTTAACTTACTTTTTGTTTCTATCTGATTGTAAATGATACTTTAACAAATAAACCAGAAAGCCTGGTGGATTTGTGATTCCTTGCCTTATAAGTTGTTCAAAGTTATGCTTCACTATCTGACTAATATTGAGCAACTGAGTTACACTTGTCAAAGAGTATTATGTGAGAACAACAAGAGACAATTTCAGCTCTTATTTGTGGGCATCGACCAATTAATTCACTGGTATTGTCATCCTACAGTTTGTGAAATATAGTGCTTGGATGTTCTATGTATGAGCAAATGGACATTTTCTTTTTACCAAATTTGAGCTAGCGAATCAGCGCTGACTATGGCACAAATTGGTTAGGTGTAAGTGGTACTTTAAAACCCTAAGTTTGCAAGCAACTCTACCTTTCACCAAGATACCCCAAGCTGCCAAACATACATTTGCAGTAGTGACAAGCCAGAAGGTTATAGAAATTACTTATATTAATTGCTAAACAGTTAAGAAGAGTTTATCTTTCAATTTGCCTGAGACCCCTCAGGAGCCTAACCATTTTCATTGTGCTTACCTTTAGTGTATTAGTTGTGAAGGTATACATACTGTATATTAGGTCTGTGATGGTAATGCACACACAGAATAGCAGTAATTTTGTATCTATTATTGTGATCTCCTGTGATGGCTGAATGCACAGAGAATGAATTAATTATTTTAGCATTATTTATCTGTGAGGGCTATAGTGAACTTATAAGACCTCTGTGCAATTATTATTATTGTGATCAATGTAAATTATTTGTCATTTGAACCGTTGTTAGTATATTAATAGGGTTGATTGTGGCCCTTATAACGCCCTCAACCAGGACAAGCTTATCTGTGTGTTGATAGATGCCGGGACCCCTACTCATGGTCCTACGACTGAAGGGAGCAGAATAAATGTACCCCCCGTCCTTAGATGTTACTCCCAGACTGATAATCATGTGTATAAAATAAAATTTCAAATTATCAAACATAAACAAAAATTAATACATAAACCAAATAAACTTCATTAATTGACTGTCTAACACTCGGTATACAGCCCCAATCCTGTTCATTCTCTAAAATGACAATGCACAAGTCAATTTCTCCATTTTCGCCATATTTATACTCATATTATTCCCAACACTTTCAGAGAGTGCAACGGTTAGGAAGTGTTAGAAGGATAGAGTCGTTGCATTGATTTATGCTTATGAAATTCTTCTAGGTAGTCCCTTCTGAGATCTACATCTGGAATATTTAAAAAGTGTTATACCGATCCAGCACCATTAATTTCATGTACTGTACGTCCACAGGGAAATCTATGTTTTAGCATTGGTACTGGAACTGCTCACTTAGCAGGTCACGTGTACAAATATTGCAGGAAACTTAGTATGTGGCATTGTGTGGGTATTTCCTGTTCTTGGTATCCTGGAATATCAGAGACAAATTATTTTGGAAATTAATAAAGCAGTCATATGGAAAATTCATTACAGCTGCATATAATTTACTTGGACACGACGACACAAATATATTGCAATTCTCGGCTTGCTGAAATTTTACCTTTGGTTTTGCTCTCAATGTGCAGATTGAAACTGTGGTACTAGCATGAGGAGTGTCATTGACTAGTATTGACCGGAATTGAACAGTCTTACAGGGTTTACAGTTTTCGTGAGAATATCCAGAAAACTGATGAAACAAAAGGATACTTAGCAGAAACTTGATGAATCCTATTGCAAACTCTGTTAAGAACCTCCGTCGGTTGCAAGCAGCAGAATTCGAGCAAGAAAACATCAGTTTGTCGTCAGTGAAAACAGAGTCCGAAAAACACACATTTCCCTTTGGAATGGTAAATTCGGAAGGAAGAGAGAGTGCGCGGTGACCTGTGGGAGAGGTCACCGGGGGCGCAGTGCTAAAATTTATACCAGTGGCGTATAGGTAGACTGGGAAAGGTGCGTTAGTGTTGTAGGAGACAGGTAAGGGAGGTGTGAAGTAAATAACCAGTTCACTAGCTGTAGACACAGACCAACGAGAGTGATAACGTTGGGAGGAGGCATGTAAGCGAGGAAGCGAATTCAAAAAGCAATGCACAGTAACTGTATACAATTCTCACGATTCTCTCGTCATCCCTCACTGCAATCCCTTTACAAGTATAATATTAACTCCTTAACTGAAAGATAAATCACTGCAAACTCTGATCCTGACTACACACAACTTATATACATATATATCTATTTCATATGTATATATATTACAAACCTGATCCACTTCAAGGAATGTAATCTTCCTTACAAATAATCAAACAGAAATACTGGCTCTCAACACTTTATCTCATGCTAATTATTTCAAAAGAAAACCTCCACTCCTGAAAACAATGCCAGTGGGAATCCTCATATCGAATTGCCTTACCGTGATAGCGATATGCCTTGATTACTTGTTCCAAGGGCAAAAAGAAAAAACAGTTCCAATTAAATGTCACTGTGCTCACCACTATTTTTTTTACCTTTTCTTTTGTTTTCTTTTATTTCTCTTGGGGGGGAGAGGGGAAAGGGGGGGTAGGGAGGGATAAATCATTTTGTGTTCCTTCCACAGCACTCACGGTATATAGAAACCAGCATTTCATTAAATTGGATAAACATTTCTCATCAGATGACGACTCCTAAGATCCTCTGACAATCGAGAGAGAGATAGTTTGATGATGCTACTGGAAAAGTAGATAAGATCAACATCCAATTTTATTATCCAAGAGCAAGGAGATCGGTGGCTAGCAAAATTAAAAACGCGAGGAGAAGGTATGGCGAGTCATTTCCATCTAACGAAGGAACAGCGAGACGTGGCCGTGACTGTCATCAATTCTGATTACAAACTGATTTATCATGAGGGAGATTCCTATTCCGTTCGTACTTTGAATGGAATCAGAAGAAAACTTTGATAAAATTTGAAAGGCCTGTTCCTGTGAGAGATTAAAGCCATAAAAGGCATTTATTTTGTTGGATGATTCTGGAAGATGTCTGTGACCTGGTATTTGCTGCAAGAGATGCAATATTAACCTCTCTGAGATTAAATTTCATGCTCCAAAACCAAAACAGTAATAATTTCATATTGCCGTGAATATTAAACTTATAGTGTAACATGGATGGGAGTGCTACTGGATTTGACGATGTGCAAGTTTGATACGCAGTGAGTGTTACTTACAGAGTTCTTCAGGATGTTATAAAGAGCTGCAGCCATCCAGAATTATTCAAGGGCAATGTTTCCTTTTCTTTTTAAGCTGATATTTCCTTCATGAGTACAGAGGTTAACCTACTGTATAAGTACCATTGTGCATTTAGTGAATAGAACCATTCTTAGCTAGGAATGGAAGTTTATTGATTCAATCAAACAATGTAGGTACTACTTACTGTATAGATATATTTATAAAAAATATAAATAAATATATGTATATACCCATGGAATGATGTGTGCATGCAGATATGCAGATATGTTCTCACAGACTAGAAAACCTCAAAGTTTTCCGGTTTGGACACTTACCTGTACTGTACGATCAACAATACTTACATGTCTTCAACCAATATATGGATTCTGATCTTAAATTACTAAAACTTTTCACCAGTCCACCCCCCCCCTCCCCTCCCAATAATCGCACTTCTTTTTACTTCTGAATCTATTATTCTGAAGCCCTAAAACTGCTACTCTCCTCTCCAAATTTACATCATTAAAGTATAAAACTCAATGCACACCTATATGAGTGAACGTGTAGTATCTTGACAATTTGTACACCATCTTGCACTTGTAAGTCTATGTGCATTGTGGTATAATACTGTATGTACAGTAGTATAATATACTAAATTAGATCAGGGAAGGAATGAGTCTCTCTCAGGACTGAACAGACCAGACATTTGGCATATATACATCTATTGATCATACTGTACACACACAACATGTCATTCATGAACGATATCAATTCCCAGACAGAGACCTGCTGTACAACACAGTTGGGGGTAACATACATGGTACAATAGCTGTGGACACTTAACAAATAAATGAGCATGGGAATTGTAGCTATTAAACCTAAATAGGGCCAATTAAAATTATAAATCAAACTAGGGCTGCTGATATCCTCAAGAAACAGGTACTGGAATAGCTGCCAAACTACTTCAAATGACCTTTGACCTTCATCAGTGACAATACCAAACCTCTGATAAAAGTGCTGAGGGTCATGTACAAACCAAAGAAGGGAAGTTCATGTTCCCTTTGAATGGCGAGTTATCATGTTTAGAAAGAAAGCATCACAGTACTTTACACACAGTACTGTACATACACATAAACACCATGCATCACCATATGTATAGATGCCTCTTGCCTTTGCAACATTCAAAAATTGAAAGTTACTGGTTTTACTGTTCTGCACATTATGGTTCTAGTAGAAAGAGTACAGTGAAATCAAACAACAGCATTTCTGTGTGATAAACACCTAGTGTAAGAGTGACACTCTTGTCCTCTTGGTATATATCTGTCCAGATTAACTATAAGTTTACATTTCTGACATATACACTTAACGCCTTGATTCATGACCTAACACTCATTGGAGAGCTACGCTTCCCAAAGATGTGAGTATGACCATCGCAAAACAGAAGAATCAACTTTACAGCTCTGACTGGATACTGTCATAGTGCACGGCAGTTTATAACCGAAAGTTATATTCCTTTCTTATTGATTGGTTTGATTTTCATCCACCATATAGTACTGTACTGTACTCTCAAACTATATTGCAAACAACCACTCACTTCCATGTGTGTAGAATCTTGCAATGGATAAAACAAACAAACAAAAAATGTCAGATACTACAGTACATGTATGTACAATTATTGAGTGTACAAGGAGTCGTAACTATGACTTGATAGTAAATCATTAGTTCTGTTGATATGTGATTGATAAAGAACTGTACTATCACTGCAGGTTTCATATATAATATAATATGATATATAATATTATATATATATATTAATATTACCTAATCAGCTTCAGGGAAGATTCAAGCTACCACTTTTACTTTATTCTCTACAATTTGTTGGACTACTGACTGAGTTTGTACACAGAAGACAGACTTCACAATCGAGAGGGAAAACAAATAAATGCCCAAAAGTACTAACATACATACTGTAGTCTGGAACTCTTCAGAACCAGCACAAAAATTTAATATATGTAAGCTGAATTGGAATAAATATGAGCTCAAAAGTAAAATTGTTTTTTCATGCACTGTACAGTCAGTGATGATGAAACTCATCTCTAGTACCCTGTTCAAATGAACTAAAAAATCACAATAGGCACAATTTGAATTTTTTGGGGGATAAGTGTCCCAGGTTTTAAATGTCAAAATAAAATAAAACTGTTAGCAAACTGCTTATCCACTAGTGAGCCTGTGTAAGAGAATGTGTAAAAGTAAGTTGGCCTGACGTTTCAATCCTAGCAGGATCTTCTTCAAAGGCTAGTTGACAAGTAACAGTAACAGAAGGGACAAAATGTAAAGGTTTTAAACATATCTGAGGCCTTTGACAAGTGACAAATCATGTTGAATATCATCCAACCATTGGTGTTCTGTTATTTTAAATGAAATGCTATAGACAGAGCATGGTTTTGTTGAGTTACTGTATAATATTATAATTTATCACATAACAGACCAACATTAACGTTAAGGCAGGTACTGAGGACTCTGGGGTTATCAAGAATTTAATTATTTAACCCTAAAAGAGCAATCCAGAGATTTAGCATGTATATTAAAAAGTGTATACCATTGAAATGGAACAGTTAGTATGGAAACTATTTCCTGCACTCAACATGATTTTCTTTCTATATTACTGTAGCTTGGACACATGAACATCGTTATCAAGACTACAGATCAACCTCAAATCATCTTTTTCAAGCACAGATTAGACCTAAAAAACAATACAGTATATATCATACCCTCAACTCTTCCAGGAGGAGTGGGGGGGGGGGGGGTGGGTACTGTATATAATATTTGGTGTGGGTTATTATAAAAAATAAAATGAAAAACAATAAATGAAGCAGCATCCGCAATCATCCTTATCGTTGTTGTCAACATCTCACCTTTAAAGCATGAATCGTTATAAATATCAGCATTGCTCTTTCTTTATAAATCTAGTAAAAAGTACAGTACTTGAGAATATTAATTTGCAAAGTACAAAATTTCAACATTTGTATGCTCAGCTTTTTGTGTTGGTTTTGATGTTTTGATGCTATTCAATCCCATAAGGAGGTAGGTCATTAGCTTTATCTTCAGTAAAATTTCATTTTAAATGATAAAAGTATTAAAGAAAATTATTAACAACTTTCCAGGTTGGTAAACTTTAAAAGGAGTTATTATTATTGTTATATTATTACAGTACTCACGGGACACAAATGTTGAGGAATAAATCGATTGTATGACTTAATTACTGGAAATTTAACCTTCACTAAGTGACATTTTTTTTTATAAGGACCGGTGTCTCAGTTCGATCAATTGGAAATTTATTTTGAGCAATGTCTGCAAGTTGGGAAAATTTATGGCATGGCCAAGTCTCAAGTAATTACAACTTTAATAGTACAAACTAATTACAGCGTAACCTATGAGAATTCTCTTGTCACTGTACTTCTGGCTAACTTGATTATGTCTGATTCACCCCTTGGCAAATTAATTACTGTAATATATATTTTATTTAATCTGCTTCGTCTTGGTGAATAACATTTTCAAATTACTTTGTGGATTATATTTTTTCATTTTTAGATAAAATCTATAGTTGATATGAGTTCCATTGATCTGAAGGTTGAAGTTTGTGTTTGCTGAGCAGTGGCTGTTCTCTTCAATGACACTTCAAGATGTCATCATGGCATTTAAACTGAGCTGTTGCTTCAGATCTTGAAGGTTATGGGGCGCCGCTGAACAAATGTTATTTTTGGCTTAAAAGGAAGACAATTCTATCGCCACAGTTATTAATCTGTGCCTAAAATAATAAAGCTGCCTCATACATTGGAAATTGTTAATGTTTACTCAAACGTTACAGGAAAGAGAAAATTCGTGAAAATCATGAGCCACCAAAATGGACATCTGGAACAACAAAAGTGTATTCAACATAGTTTTGATGAGCATAATAAAGCTAACAACTTTGAGGAACAATTTTTCTGTGGATTATTAATAAGCCATTTATAACTTAAATTTTGAATATCAAATTTGCTGTATGAATAAATCCACATATTCATTCTAGTTACACCTTTTGGGAAGATTTAGGTCAGTTGGATCAGAATGATATAAAAAGCCTCTAGTTCCTACCAAACAGAAATCACAGCTGTTAAAGAGTGAAAAAAGTTGACAAAATGCTACATGAAATGGGAAGTTTAAGCTTTCTTCCTTTTTTTTTAATGCAACTTCCAATGTATACAGTGACTCCATGGCAAGATTTGTTACATTAAATTTAAAAAGTCAGAGTAAATGTAGTATCTTGAAAAGGCCTGTTTACTTTGTGTCAGCAAACTAAATCAATTCAATTCAAATCAAATATAAACCCACGACTGCTGTATATCTACAAAGTTCACTCTACTTTTTGTATCTCTATGCACATGTAGCCTACATGTATATAAAGTACACCAACAGTAGGCCATAAACATTCAGTTGCATGAAAGCTATGATAGTAGAAAATTTGTGTAAGTCCTTTCATCATGTGATTAACTTGAAATACCCAGCCAGTGGAAAATGTGGGACATTCAAACTGAGCAATGTAATAAAGTGAACAGTGTGGATCTATTAATTGTGAGTTACTATACAATAACTTAAGAAGGAAATCCAATCCGTGTCTTCACATTGTGAATGCATCTACATTACTACAAAACGGTGTAAATTGACAGAACAAAATTGGCTTTGTAATCTTTGTCGATAACAAATACTACTATTATTTCGTTCTGAATAGAAAAAACTTGAAAAAAGGAACAAGGGACCAAAGTAACAATGCTTGCTACAGTAGTTAAGTCAGTCTACTGTACTACTTACTTTCTATAGTACCTTGATCAAACTTGTACTTTTAAGGAGATGAGAATAGTACCTCCCCCCCCCACTCTCCATACCCCCCTTCTCCCATTATCAGATATCTGGATTACTACTTGCTTTCTTTTCTTCTTAAACAAAAGTACCATCAACTTCATAATTGACATAGAAAACTTTACTTCAAAACAGCCATGGTGATCTGTACAGCTGATCTCCCAGGGCTGTCAGTTTTTCATCTTATTAAAAACGTACCTTAAACGTGTCACCCCTATAACAAAGGCCTTTTCATTAAAAGTCCTACTTGTATTGTAGCTATCTACACAAAGAATAGGTACTGTGTGTATGGATATAAATGATTAAACTTCATTTAACCATCACATAACTAGCAAGTTCTTATGATAATGTACAATCTTCACTTCCTTAATCTCACAATTTGTACTATGTTTTATCATATGTGATTTAGGCACACCTACTTGCTATATGCTGCTAATAATTACCACCATGCCAGGTGTGGGTATTTATGGACCACAGTACATCAGCCTATGCACTCCTATCTATCTTAAAACCAACATTAATTGGTAACATTACTGCCTCCCCCACTGACCTACTTCTGGGTCACACATGTCCACTTTCTCTACCTTCCAATTCCCCTTTCTGATACTTGTGCTACTACTGCAAGAGCAGAGGTTTCCAATAGTACAACAACAATGTATTTTCATTTTAGCATTTAAAATGTATCTCTTTGTGTTCTAACACAAGATTTTTACTGGAATAAATTATATTGCATTTTGATACCTTTTGCACAATAAAAAGAGGATATTGAACAGGAAATGCATCAATAATGCATATAAAGAATCATAATTATATAAACACATGCACAAAATTACCATCACTTATCAACAATTTCAAATTTGAAGCAGATCAGTAGAACCAAACTAGCAGCACTTATAGTATTTCTGTTAAATCTGTTAAATCAATTAAATCTGTGAAGTCTCTAAAGTTGTTTCCATGTAAAATCAAGGATGATGATCTTCTCAACAAGTAGTACATGTACTGTAAGCATGTTGACTTTAAACTTTGTTCTTTGAATACCACATCCTACTTCTATTATTTATTTTATATAAGTCTTTGCTATCCTTCTTGCCTCTATTCCTTCTCTCTTTCTGTTCTTCTGTCTTTTTTTCTTATTCAGTTTCTTTATGTCTTTCTTTTTCCCTCTGTATTCAATTTCATATTTCACTGTTTTATATTTCTACTTGGTCACTAGCTGAGGTAACAGCCTTGCTGTTTTTCTAGTGTCCTTCCTACTGTATGTTAACCTTCCTACTGTAATGTTAAATTGTATTTATCTTGTATAAACATATGAGAAATAAATTTGAATTGAAATTTTTCTTTCCTGTGCATATCAAGGTACAGTTACAGTACCGAATACTAGTACTTTTAATATTGTACACTACCTGCAAACATAAAGGACATGATGAAGCCTACCTGTATACTTCTTACATTCTTATTTTTTTTTGGTAGAAAACATCAAAGATAAGTTGAATGAATACTGTAGAACATTTTATACAGTATTTCAAGTTGTACAGGTCTACAGTATGTTTTTGTCATATATTTACAAGCACAGTATATTACTGAAAAGTCAAGTTTCACAAATTCAGCCTCCAACTAAGCACTGGATGGTGACAATTCATGCAATATTTACTTGAAGGGCAGTTTTGCACTTGTCTTAAGAAAATAAATCCTCAGAAAGTTATTCAAGATGGAGCCTGGACATGAAAGACATTATTTCACCAAAGTAATCCCACTCTCATTCCCTATCATTGTGATGATTTAGTACAATGAGCTGACAACTAGACTAGGAAAAGAACACAATGCATGCATCACCTTCAGTGGCAATACAGTCTAATATCAACTCCTACTGTAGTTAATAGAAATACCACAAAATAGAACAGTTACACACAATGTTCACAAAGTGGGATTCTCTCTCTTTCATTCAGCTTCCTTTTGTTTAATAATCAGCTTAGTTGGTGATTCAACTTGAATTTGAATGTAACAGCTTAGCTTGAGCAGGATGACAGGGGATTTGAAGGCTCACTATTCTATTTGGGTTGCTCAAAAGTCAAAATTTTCATAAGCGTACTGTATGAAGCCCACTCAAACGAAGTGACATGCAGTTTAGGCTTTTGCAAAGCAACTCTTCATTACTGTATTACCATCTGAAAGCATAAATACTATATTATTTTTAGATAGAACACCGGCAAATGCTGACAGTTTTCATTTGTAATGCAAGTGGTCAACAATCTGTCATCATTCCAAAGGCATACATATGTACTCTTCACACAACAATACCCATGACACTAACTGTGCAGCCAACAGCAACGACTGCTACAGTGCTCACACACACCTCATACTCTTAACAGGAATGTATTTTTATTGCGAGTCTACACTGATTTCTTACCACAACATTGAAGAAAACTATTAGAAACTATCAAAAAAATACCTATAGTTTCAAGATTCTACTCGTAACAGTCTAAGTAAAAGGAATGGGAACCAAGCAGCAAAGAGGTGGAGTTAGAGGGGGAAGAATATATCCTTGGAGGTAGGGCAAGGCCCATTGCAATGATGCCCCTTCCTCTACCTCTAGAAATTAAGCTCTTTTCAAACTCTTTTTGAGGTGATAACACAATGCAGTACCTATTGAATATTTACATACTGTACGTTTCAACTTCCCTTCATGTGAATGTATCACCAAATATTTACCAGGCTGCACTAATGGAATAGACATAGTCATCTACTGTACTGGGCTAAAGGTAAAGGGAAAACATTGCCTAAGTATTTAACCCAATATACATATAAGATATCATGTATCCATGAAATCTTTGATGTCGCACATGTATATGATGCAGTTGCCAGTTAGCATTTGGAGGCAGATAGACCTCTTCTAAACCGTGTTGGTCTTAAACGAGTTTAAAACCAATGTTATTACTCCTACGATTTATAATACCTTCATCATTTAAGACCACAAAGGAATTTGCTGACCTTTCCTCAGTTTTCTACAAGCTTCATAGACAGAGAACTTTTCCAAGCAGCCTAACATCAAAACATGTGACTTGGTATTCATCAGACACCAATGTTCTATGCTCACATTGAGGTGAAAGAATAATTGATAGGACCCACATGTAATTGTCAAGTTACCTTTTTGTAAGGACTAGCCTAAACATCAGTCTAATATAGGCCTAACCTACTACAAACACTCCAAAATTTTGACTCAGTCTGGTACTGGTAGTGTGTGATGGCTTACTTCAGCATGTAGCTCATAATTTTGTACCATGATTTTTACTAGACATCTGATGTATTTATCATTGAGTAGCCTTTACATCACACAACTAGCTCAGTGATAAGCAGTGCAAATCTTAATAACTGCAATCTACCCATATCGATTAAACCCATAACTATGTTTAAAGTGTGTAAAGTTTAATTTGATCTCTGCACAAATAATAGGCGTAACGTTAATAGGCTGGTTCCAGTGCCATTCCGCCATAGGTACATACCGCCATACCTTTCCTCCATAGGTTTCCATCCTTTCCGCCATGGCGGAGAGGCTCGAAACCTATGGCGGAAAGGTATATTTTAGGAATGGATTTTACACAGGAATGTATCTGTGAAACATTCTTTGAATCGCGTGGATATATAGGTACACCGTCTTCAAACGTGACGGTTTGCTGGATAGACTGAGTTGTAGTTAAGACAAGATTTGGGAATAGAGTGTATAGTCTTTAAAGTACATGTTGATTGAATAGCTTTAATAACTTTGTAAGATTTCTTGAGTTGATACACTGTCTACAAATATATAATAGTTGGTTGAATAAATCAAATTAATTTTGGTTGATTGTTTATTAAAAAGACCTATTCTGATTGTCAATTTAAATGACTGATTTTGTGGATTTTGCGAGCCTATATATAGGTAGTGTGAAGGGACGCAATATACATAGGCCTACACTGCACCCACAATGAATGAGCTCTTTCTGCCATACAAAAGTGCTTTACCGCCATCGAGATAACATGGCGGAATGGCACTTTTTCTATGGCGGAAAGAGAACATTTCCTATGGCGGAACCGATGGCTGAATGACCCGGCCCCCCCTTAGGTGCAAACCTAGGCTTAAGTTGAACGAATAGCATTCACAATTAACAACACTGGCCAGGCAAGGGTTCTAACTGTGTATTGGTTGTAATAAGCAGCAAAGGAATCAGTGCTACAGCACAATAATACTGACAGCAGTACAGTCTTTTAACCTGAATATCCCCTGCGTAAGAATGTGTTAAGAATTCATGACCATCTTCCAAACAGTAGCCTAGGCCTACTTGACCAAATAGCTAACGTAAGGCCATGCCAAGTTAGTAGTAGTAGGATTATGTTCGTTGGCTACAGCAGCTTCCTAACCTAACTTTATGAGCAGAGAAAACTCGAGAGTGATCACTTACCTTTGCAAATAACATCTTCCAATCACACGTTCTTTTAGTAGGATCAATTCGACCTTATCTATTGAAAGTTACTTGTTGTTGCCTTGTCCTTATTTTACCACGGGCATTGAAATTCGTAGTTGAACTGTTACTGTTAGATATCTACGTAACACGTATTGCACATTCAGCAGACGGTACCACTTGTCTCAAATGTTCCCCTGTAAAGTCAAATCGTCAACTGTTTTGATCTGTGAAACAGAGTTGCATTCCCGTAACAAACTCTCGAAATTCTGTGCAGCGCCATCTATTAACCCAGTTTTTATTTTCATTCATGGCACAGACACCCCGAGCTCGCACGTTCGATGAGATACGCTACTGTTTTAGTTTAGTTTAGTTTAGTTTAGTTTAGTAGCGAAAAAGGATCAGGAGGGACACTCAAGTCCCCATCTAGGACCCTATATGTGAAAAAAAAACTGAAGACACAAACACTCAGACCCGATTACAATGCTTAAAGTGCTTGCCAAAAGCATTCTTAAACCCATTCACTCTACTTGCAAGTATAACTTTCGCTTGCAAACCGTTCCCCACTCATTCACAACCCTTTTAGAAAAAAAGTTATGCCGAATATTAATCCTACTTTGTGACTTTTGGAGTTTAAGACCAGGGGCGGATCCAGGGGGGGCCGACCCGGCCCCGGCCCCCCCTTTTTGGAAATCAGTTGCGTTTTTTTTAATGTGGGAGTACTTCAAATTCCTAATAGGCATAACTTGGTGAAAGAAAAGCCTAATATATATCCAGCTGCTCTTCCCTGAAATGCGATCGTTTTTATTCCAAATTTGAAACCCAAAGCAATAATCAGGCCTAGGCGACATCAAGTATTAATTAGATACGGCTCAGTACTATAGTGCTGACTATTACTGTCAGCGAAAATCAATGCACAGTTAGCAAGTATATCATAATTATCTGAATGAAAGGGGGTGTAGGCGGTTTTACACTATCTAACGCAACGTAGTCGCCAAGAACCTGAAGTATTTTTAAGGGAGGGCCCGAGGAACATGAACTTACAGCATGCTCCTCGTGGTGAAACATAATTGCACCTATTAGGTGAATTGAGTGTACTGTTAATAGTAGGAGAGACTAGTGTAGGTTCTTATGACCAACTCGACCGGTTTCTGCTCTCAAACTTTATAGGAGGAGCTTCATCAGTAGTAGCCTTTGAATATTTTATATTCGGCCTGGGCGTCTCGTTCTCAAAATGCATCTATTTTCTGTGCACGAGTTTTTATGGACTCATAGTGCAGCTATAAGAGCATCTAAAAGAGCTTCGTGTGAACCTTGAGAGTCAGCTGATTCTTCGTTAGTATGAAACCTTGAGTTAACAAGTAAATCTTTGAGATTTTGGGCCCTTTGTAGGCTAGAATCGGTTCTTTTGGAAACAGTTTGGATAATTCCGCGTGCAGGGGCGTAGCGAGCGGGGGGGGGATGTGGGGGTGTAACACCCCCAATAATTTGGTCGCTGTGGGCAAATTTTGGGTCTGTTGGCAAAAGGAGAAAAGATGAAGAGAGCGGAAGGGGAAGAAAGAAGGAAAGCTGAATAGAGAAAAGGAGAACGGGAGCTTCTTTATCGGTTATTTCGATTTTCCAGTTCTTCATCTGATAAACTCATTCACCAATCCAATCACCCGACGCCTGCAAGTTAAAAACCTCTCGGCAAATAACTGATAATGTCACGGCCGTCAGTATAGCTACTGTAGCCAGGCTCAGCTAGACGAGTGCCAGAATCGCCGGTGTAGCAGTACAAACTGTCGCAAATATTCCATATTCAGTATAAACTGTCCCGGTCCCACAGGACAGTTTATACTGGATTTACCAGTACGTTTGGTCTCCCCGGACCTATTGTACAAGGCCAGTTGGTACAGACTGTCTCCCCAGACAGAATATGCTATGGTTACACGGAGGGGGACATTATTCGACGGTCATATATTTTGTTGTAAATTGTGTCCCCCTGAACAAATGTCCGCCGTAGCATGTACGTTCGAGTAGCAAAAATTTAATTAGTAATGGACTCTGGCAGTATCCGTATTATTAGCAAATTGTCGCATTTCGGCTTCCGTATATTTAGCAGTAAAGTCGTGCGACAACTAAAAACGGAAAAGCTAGCAGAAAACGTGAGACAAATTGCGGATATTCTAAGAGATGAGAGCTATCCAAGTGGGTTTACAAGAATAAAACAGAGAAGAATCTTACGGAGACAAAGTCAGTCTTTCAGACTGGCTGAAAATGGAACTCTTGCGTACCGAAATTGAAGGAAAGTGTTGCTATCTAGGGCTACTCAACTCGCCCAAATCGAAGCAGCTCACACTGACTAGTGACATCTATAAGGTAATGTCTGTAACTTACAGTATAGGATACACAATATGCCTTTGCTTGTTAAATGGCGAACGGCCATTCCACAGTTAAACTATAACCAGGCCTCTAGGACCTTTTTGGTGAACAAATCATGATATTCTTTTACCACGTTTGGTTAGTTGTAAAAACTCATTCGCAAAAGTCAAGCAATTGCTTGTGCAACATTATAATCAGTTGTATGCTTGAGCAAAGTTATTAGGGCCTATTTCTTTTCGTTTTGTTTACCCAATTGTTTACCCAAACAAATTTACCCAAACAAATTTTTGTGACAATTATTATAAATTTCCACCTTTAATCGCCCTGCCTATCATAAAAGATAACAACAGATTACTAAAGCTTAGAGAGCTAGTCTGGTTTGCATGCATGGGACACTATAAATGCAATTATTGGACTATAGCATATAGCCGAGCCTACTTCTAGAGGAAAGTGGCACTAATACTGTACATAATAAATTCCCGTTCATTAATATTGGTTGGTAAGAACAGATATTGAAGGCCTGATAGTACTTTTTTAGGTGTGGCATATTCTCTACATGCCAAACCTCACTGCAGAAGAAAACTTCTTAAATATCTATAGACCCCAATTGTGGCCAAGCAATGTGTACAATAATGGGAATATTCCATTTCAAACACTGATATAGAGTTGTAATTCAATTTTAAGGCACTTCAGCTAGAACTACCAATTCTGCAGCCCATATATTTGTGTGTGTTTGTTTGTGGGTTTTTTTTGGGGGGGCAAAAAAACATGATCTCCTTTGATCATGAATTTTCTTATTTCTTTGAAGGTGTTCATCTTTGCATAGATAAACCAGACAACAGACTATGTCTATTGTCTAGATTCTATTGGAAAACTATCAACGTTGATGTAACAAGTTATGCTCAACAGGATGTCAAAGCGTCATTGTCATGTAGACCTACGAACAAGTCGCCATAGCATTCCTGTAACTGGATTATGGAAACAGGTAAATATTCAATCTGTTTTAATTGCACAAGATGTCCGCAGTATGCAGTGAAGGTTTAGTTTAGTTAATGTCATTCTTTCTGGACAAATTAAACATTTACAAGTTTAACGGTAGTCTGTATTGGCCCTAAATTTTGGCCACTTTAGTTGCTAGAAGTTTTCAAAAAGTACTTTTCTGGGGGTAATAACCCTTTAAATTGTGCTCAGACATTCTAAATGATGACACGAGATGATTGAATGTCCCAGTGAGGTAAATTTCCTTCAGGGATATAAACATACTTACAGAATTTTGTCCAAAGTGAAAATTTGGCATATTTAGGGCCTATACAGCAAACTTTTAAGCCACACTCTGGCCTAACTGCAGAGCAACCATCAATATAGGCATGTAATTGTAAGTTGCAAAAAGTGGCGTATCATTTTACTGGTTTAGTGGTTGAAGCGATTGTAAATATATGGTACAGTATGGTGTAAGTTACATTTTCATATTTGCAAGGTAAAAATAATTGGCCTAAATCCACCAACACCCTGTTTCGATCAGATATCCCACTGTTTTTATCTAGATCTGTGTACAGCATGAAGCAATGGAATAGAACAACAGTCAAGGCAAAGCCTGCAACTTGTAAAAAAAAATTAAATTAGCACCTAAATGCTGTCTTCTTTCTTAACAGGTTGGTGTTGATCTTATTGGTCCTCTACCAGTGACAGCTGCCAATCGACTGTACATGATAACACTGTCTGACTTCTATTCAAAGTGGCCTGAGACTAAGGCAGTGCCTGACAAGACTGCAGCATCAACTTCTTATTTCATTACTGATGTGATGATGAGGTAAGCATGTCTTAAAAAGTGAACAATTTTCTGTAGTTAGTAACTAGTTCCAATATGAATGGCATCATATCTGTTATTTGTACCATGCAAATAACTTGTAGTGCATGGCAGAATGCTGTGTTTGAGTATAACTCATTTCCAAATAGGTATTAAGCATACGGAAAGGTCACAAAGGTAGGTGAGAACCGAGAAAGTGTACTGTAAATCTTTGCAGGTTAAGTCCCCATTAACAAGTTTATATGTAAGTAGTTTTTGTCCTATATTTACTTGCAGAGGTTCCACCTCTGGTTTTTAAGTAGCATATAGCCTGACAATTGTCGTCATTTAATTTACATCCCCAAAAAGTGATTTTGGCTGGACATGTTTCACTGCAGCAGACACAGTTTATTTGTTCAAACAAATGATGAGTAAATAATTAAGACCACATTCCACAGCTAGACACCACCTTTTGTGTGTTGTTTTTCAAAAAGGTGTTGGACAGTTTGATATTGTAACCACAGGGAACTTTTCTGTTTAGAAAGTGTGAACTTATTACTAATTGGCTGTTTTGACAGGAACTTCGACAAGATAAGAGAGATAATGTATCAACTGAGTTTTGGTACCATTTCTCTGTTAGATCTGTTGTGGAAAATTGCTAAATGTGTTTGTGTGTGTGGTGGGGGGATATTTCCTGAAACCTGGGAGAGGGACCCTCTTTTTTGGCAAAATAGGGCAATGTTTAGGTCTCTTGACGCAAAATGATGTATAATAGTACATTTTACCATAATAATGGTTAGCTAGCATTATTTGGTTTTGCATTTGGGTCATAGAGAGGGTGTTTTGAACCCCCATGGATCCTGATTCAGGACAATTAATGTTTGATCGGCATTAAACAGTCATACCATGCACACATACATCAATAGAGCACCAAAAGGCATCAAACTTCTGTTGTATCCTAGCTTAAGCTAATTTGATAAATTTCTGATATTAAATTTCATTAATATGTCACAAATGTTGTATTGGCTCATGTGGTTAAAACTTTTCAGGTTTGGTAGTGAACTGTACAATATAGCGCCAAAATTATGACATGCAATCTCCAATTAAAAAAATGGACCCAGTATTCCCATAAACATGTAAGTGTCACAATAAAAGATCATCCAATTAACTCAATGCCTAAGCATAGTTCAGTTGTACACTATACAGTCTACACTTAACCAATATGGTGAATGTTAATTATCTTTGTAGTGGAGCTTACACATAACCTTTCAAGATGATAATTTATTTTATATATGACTTACAGTGTGGCATTCACTACTCATAATATTTCTTTCAACTTTTATTTTGCACAGATCTGGTTGTACTGATATCTCATCTCTGACCACCAATGGAGGGAGTATGTATGAAGTTAACGGAAGACATGTCTAGACGATTTTCTTAGCAGTTAACTTGTTACCGACAATAATCTTGTCTTTCACTCTAACATATCATGAGAGAAAACTTCGTCGGCTGCTATATGTTTAAGCAAAGAGAGGCCATTGACTTTTCACTGCCAGTCGTTCGGTGGAAATCCATATATTTGCAGTTCAAGTTGAAGGGTTGTTACGCTCGAAATTCTCTATCACCTCATTACTTCATTAAATAACAAATACGAAGGCGTGTTTCTTGGTTCTGGAAATTGTGTTCAAGATAAGTTCTCATAGTAAAACATATAACCGACCATATTCTGCTTCCTGTTGTAACTTTTGCTGTTATGGGTTTCTGTAAAGTCTTAACGAAAAACCCGTTGGATACATGAGAATCAGCTATTTTATTTTGTAATTTACAATCAAGATTTAACTTTTGACGGTATCAAGTTGCACATTAAAGCATTTTATAGGTAATCCTACTGTTTGTGGAAAGCAGTTCAAGGGGGGAATTCTAATAGGGAAACTTCTGCATGGTTTTATTGAGGTCTTTACCAAACTCTAACGAGGATGTTCTTCATGTGGATTATGAGAGTTTCAAGTACATATTGTTTGAAGAAGAGTGACAGTAGTATATCATTCTAATCAAGCAATACCTCCCTGCTTGAAGGATGCTCTAGAAAGCATGGATTATCTTTAGTTGCATCAGAGCTACAAAGGGAGAGTCATCATTCCAGTTAAATTTCCCCATGCAGGGGGTAGGAAGTGAGGGTGGGCACACAACATCAGAGGGACATTTTCTCATTCCACAACCACCACTCGTTATGCTATAAACCGATACACACCGGCCATATCACTTAAATATGATGTATGATGTGTTAGTATGTTATCAATACTATTTATTGAGATTGTTTATTGTTAACCTTGCTATAAAAAGATATGGGATGCCATTTTAAAAATAGTATGTACAGACAGTGCCCCCCCCCCCGGCTCCTGGCTCCCTGATCCCATGTATAATCATTTTTTCACTCTTTGCCCAGTCTGATATAGATTCAGAATATTGTGTTTGTGCATGACTATCATCCAATTTCATGTTTTGATTTTTACTATATTAACTTTCTTTAAACAAACTTTTCTCTACAAGAATGACATATTTAAAGTGTGAGAAACATGATGAGACAACAAATCTAGCATATTGCATCCTGCTCTGTCCTATTTGCTTTATTCTTTCCCTTGTTTGGCTTTGTTTTGTTTCCTGTATGTTTTGCAGCTCTTTTGAAGAGAATATTGTCTAATACATCTTTTCTAATTTGAACAACTTTTGTCCAATAAGAACCCTCATAATAAGAAACAACGAACCATTATCACTGGAATTGCCTGGAATGCCATTTGTCTATACAAATGAAGATTTGCTTCGCGCATGGCCATCACAACAGGCTTAGGGGGCAGGGGTGGGGGAATGGCCTTCCACCCTGTTGAGAGGGAGAAAACCTTGACTCGACGATTGAGTGACAAAAATAAGGAACGGTTAAAAAGTAAACAATAAAGTAGTAATGAAAGTCAATAAATAGGTGTCAAGCCCATATGGAGGGTTGGGGCAGTGTTGACATTTTCAAGGTCAGAGAAGTATCTTCCAGCTAATTCACGGTTTTTATTAGCAAACAAAAATATTTTGGAACTCATCACAGATAGGTCACAGACTTAAGACCCCTCCCCAGGACACAAATTCGATAACTTACCATCCCAACTCCCCCCCTCCCTTATCCTTGCACTCAAAATTATGTGTATGGGCCTGAGCTTTGTATACAGCGTTGTCGATTTCATTTAGGATGTAACTTGAAAACACTCTCAGTAACTTCCCGTCCTATAATGAGCTTTACGCACGGATGAAATTTCATATTGGCTAGGCAACTCTCGTAGACCCATGAAGTACAGTTACCATACTTGCCAAAACTTACCCACTGTGTGTTAGGGAAATACGGAAAAAATGAAGTTTGGACTCCTAAAGTTCGTAATATTTTACCTCTGCAATTATCATATTTTGTTGTAGCTGTTGCATTCCCTATCCCGTACCCGCCCTCCGTTGGGAGGGGGGGAGTTAGGTTTATACTATCTCTCCCTCTGTAAAGATGACTATGAACGCAATGTAGTTGCCGAATACAAAATGCAACATATACGGAGGATAACATAGCAGCAATCACAACAAAAACATGATTAACATCTTCTACAGATGGAAGACTTGTTTCTTTTTCTTCTTTTTTTTCCCGTTCTATTTTTTGTTTTGCAGCAACGCACAACGTCTCATTTATTTCCTGTAACATTTAACTCTGACGTATGCATCTGCTCTAATTATTGATATAATGAACTCAATTGCCTTTTGAATATCGAAATGCTTAAATTTTATGCGGGACAAAATATGCTATGAAGTATTTGCGGACATTCTGTACCAGGACATTTCGTCCGGTGGGACTATATTTGCTGTGAGGGTGGGACACAATTTTCAGCAGATAATGTCCGACCGGACTAAATATGCTGGTACAAAGTGTCCGCGGAGACACTTTGTACAGGGGGACACTCTGTACTGTCACACCGGCAACTCAGTGAAAGAAATGGAATTAAGGGCTTCCGTATAGGCCGCAGCCCATGAGTCGTGCTATCGTGTGACAACGTGTTGTTATTATCCTCTGTTCCGAATGACGTCATCACAGATGTCATTCGTTCTCCGTGGAAAACTTAAGGACACGGCTCACGAATTGTTTACAATTTTTAACGTTTCTCGCTTGTATATCAATGAATGTTGTTATTTCTCATTACCGGGAAGTTTTCTGAACATTTTCATCACGAAGTTTCACTATTTCAACAATCGGTGAAAGAGAAAACACAGTTCGATAATTGGTCCCAATTAATTCTTCTTCTGCCGACTGCCATAAAAATAATATCGAAATGGAAATTCTACGGTGCCAAATTTGACTTTAAATATGCACCAGATTGCATCTAAGGACGTTTCAAAACTAAAAATTTTCCAAAGGGGGAGGGGGACACCCCCTCCCCTTAGACCCCTCCCCCATTTCAGTCACTACTTCCAGATCAGTCGGCAAATCATATCCTCCACCCCCCCCCCCAACAACAACAAAACCTTCGCTACGCCCCTGTCCGCGTGTTGCGAGATTAAGTGCCAATGTTTCAATAGTACATTTTCCAAATGCGTGGTTTTGATATGGGGTGTATAGGTAAGCTTGAACACCATTGGTGGTTCCTTTTGTTTAGGTTTGGTAGTGAGGTATTGCTCACGGTTTTCAAATTTTATGCCTTTCGTGGCTGAGGCAATTTCCTCTTTCGGAGTAACAGTTTCTCTGTGAACGCATTCTTTTTCTGTAAGAAATCAGTCTCATTGTTACATAGACGTGCGTATCGTAAGACTTCCCCTTTAATGAAGCCTTTAAAGGTGGCAAGTGGGTGTGCAGAGTTTCTGTCGAGGTATTGGAAGGTTTCCGTGGGTTTGGTGTAGACTTTGGTGTCTAATAACCCATTGGTTTCAAACCTTGGACCTTTGAAGATTTTCAAATCTAGGTATGTTACCTCTGTGTGTAATATTTCTACCGTAAACTTTAAGAAGCGGTGAATTTCATTCAACCTGTTTACTAGTTGTTCAAGTTCCTGAGGTGAACCGTGGTAAAGCAATAGAATTTCATCTCTATAGCGGAGCCATTTTAAGATTTTATTATCTGTCGGTAAAATCTCGTTTTCCAGTCTATGCATGACGATATCACAGATTTCCGGAGAGGCTTGGCTACCCATGGCGCAACCGATCTTTTGTAGATAGAATTGGTTATTGAACTCGAAACAGTTTCTTGTTAAAAATAAGTTCAATTAGTTTGCGCATGGATATGGAAGATATTTTATTTATTCCATATTCGCTTTTTCCGCCTTTTCATAGACTTCTTGACATATATCTAATGTCTCCTCTTGAGGAGTATTGGCATACATGGCGACGACATCGAGTGTAGCAAGTACTACTGCTTTTGGTAACGGGGGGCTTCCACAATTTTCAGAATGTGATTTGTGTCTTTCACATAGGTGCTTTGTTTTAATACAATAGGAAGCAAGAAATAGTCCACAAATTCCGATATTTTTTCGGTCGGTGATCCGTTTCCGCTTATTATCGGGCCCTCCCTTAAAAATACTTCAGGTTCTTGGCGACTACGTTGCGTTAGATAGTGTAAAACCGCCTATACCGACTTTCATTAATATGTATATCATAATTATCTCATTGAATATATCTTGTTTTATGTTTTTTCTTGGGGTGAATCCAGTGGCGGCGGAACCGGGGGGGGGGCTTGGGGGGCTCAGCCCCCAATGAAAAAGTTGAGGGGGCAAATGCATGATAAGCCCCCCAATATTTATTTAATTAATTATTTAATTATTGCATTTAATTGCAAGTAGTAATTTACTACACTCAAAAACGTCTTTGCGAGTACACTACGAGTAATAGCTACTCTCTTAAAACACCATCGAAAATACAAATTACAATGTTTTTACAGATTTTTACGTGCAATCTGAGAAATTGCAGGCTTGAGACCCATATTTTAGGGCTAGGTATTCGAAGCATAAAACACTCGGGAAGTGCCGTTTCCGGCCATCTGGAGGTTTGAAAAACCCAAAATTTTCTTGTACGCTCCGCGCCAACCGATGGTGGCGCTCCGCTTAGATAGTCTCCACACATTAGCCCCCCCAATAATTTTCTCGTTCCGCGCCTGGGTGAATCTGGTGTCATAATTTTCGCCGAAAGAAAGAAACGAATCGACGCAAAAATAGTGTATCCATTGTACATGCACTGTTGAGCGTTGTTAAATATGTGTCTATCGAGAAAAGATATGTGCACAAAAAAGCGTGTCTGCAACGTTTCTGGTTTTTCTTGTTTTTGGCGAAATGTTTCACCATTCTGCATCTAAGCACTCACAATTAACCAAAAATTTCCAAGGAGGAGGGGACAACCCCTCCCCAGACCCCTCCCTAGGACAGACCCCTCCCCAGGACGCAGATCACTAAAGTGCTACCATCGGGATGTCGGCCCCCCCTTTCTCAAAATCCTGGATCCGCCCCTGAAGACAATGACCTCTGGTACAACTACTATTAGCAAACATGAAAAAGTTGGTGAAGGATAAATTGTCAAAACCATACACAATCTTGGAAACCTGAATCAAGTCATCACGTAACCTCCTAAGCTCCAGTGTGGTGAGATTAACAGTTGTAACCGCCTATAATAAGGAACACTCTTTAAGAAAATACTCATCATAGAAGCCCTCCTCTGGACCTTTTCGAGTACTTCCTTATCCTTAGCAAAATATGGGTTCCAAGCCTGCACAGCATACACCAGATGATGGCCTAACCAACTGCTTATAAAGCCTAACTACTATATGTCCTCTTTCAGAAAACTGAAGTTCCTCTTGATCATACCTAAAACCCTATTACCTCTTTTAGCAGCTTCAAGACAATGTTTCGAAGGTTGCAGTGATGAGTCAATGTAGATACCTAGGTCTCTTACAACAAAGACCTCCAGTAACTCCACACCATTAAGATTGTAGGTATACTTTTGGTTACTACTACCAATATGCATCACCTTGCATTTATCAATATTAAAAAGCATTTGCCATCCCTGAGACCAGGAAAAAACCTTATCCAAATCCGTTTGAAACTTCTCAGAATCGCTTTTGGAAGAGACCTCAGAATACAATTTGGTGTCATCAGCAAACTTCTTAGCTGTACACAAAATATCTCCGTCAATGTCATTTATATAGGCAACAAATGACAAGGGACCCAAAACAGACCCTTGTGGAACCCCACAAATAACGTCCTGCCAAGATGGAGCGCAGCTTTTAATTACCACCCTCTGTTTCCTATTACCAAGCCAATTCTCGATCGAAGGCAGTATATTCCCATTGACACCCATACTCTTCAGCCTAAGTAAAAGACGCTGGTGAGGAACTTTATCATACGTGCTTATATTTCAAAAGTTAACACTTGATTCCGCCCGGGGCCTTTCGCGTGAAGCGAATGTGATAACCGCTACACCACGGAATCGAACCACACATATTCGAGAAAACGTTTTGAATTTGCAAATATCATATAAAGAGACGGTTATATTTTACAGGAGGAAAGTTTGTCTTTACATTGTACTCTGACTAGGGTCATCCCCCCCCCCCCCAACCTCGAATTGTAATCTGGCAAAAACTGCTTAGTTTATAAAAGAAAATTTCCATCATGTTGTGACCCTATAGCTCCACATTTATTCAGAAGAGTTTCATAATAGGAAATTAAAT
Source organism: Apostichopus japonicus (assembly GCF_037975245.1). Classification (NCBI taxonomy): domain Eukaryota; kingdom Metazoa; phylum Echinodermata; class Holothuroidea; order Aspidochirotida; family Stichopodidae; genus Apostichopus; species Apostichopus japonicus. The sequence continues at coordinate 29,192,644 of NC_092568.1, forward strand.
ATTTTAAAGAGGGGAGTTGGTTTGAGGGTAGTAGCAAAATGCTTTCTGAAATTCGAACATGAATGACCACTATTTGACGTCTAGCATACTTGGGGTGGGGGGGGGGGGCAACAGTGGTGACATGTAGCGTAATAATACAATCTGCCACTAAAAAGTAAAGGCACGATTCCGCCCGGGTTCGAACCGGGGACCTTTCGCGTGTAAAGCGAATGTGATAACCGCTACACCACGGAATCGAATCACGCATTTAAAGAAAACCCTTTTGAATTTTCAAATTACATATAAGGGGAAGATAAAGGAATGACAGGAGAAAAATAAAGGAGTTATATACAACAGTGATTTAAGTATGCCTATATATTGTGTAAAGGTGATCAACATTTGGCAATCTCATATTTGTCGGGGAAAAAATAAATTTAGTTACTCACAAGCAACTGATACTTTGCAAGATTAAATATAATCATATAGTAGCCTAACCTTATAGAGTATATTAAAACTGAATATTCCGGTGGCGCATTTACTTCACATACTCATGTACCTAAACATGCTTTCAGCCATAATAGATACAATATGTTGACAATAAAAAAAGGCTACTTGAAAATCAATCTACCATGGGGAGTTTTGATGACTTGGGCAATTCACAAGTTACACGCACATGCAGCCTATAGTTTGCCAGCCCTTTTCAAACACATTTAGCTTTAAGGACCCATGTATAGTTTTTAAAAAAAATGACTTTAGTTGAGCTTCATGTTGATAATGAGGGGGCAAATCCAAATGTTTAAACACTTTTGCTTTTTGCTCGTGACTACAGCGTTTATGAAAACTGTCTGCCATATTAGGTTTGATAAGTTGTGATTTAATTCAGGTGCGTATCCAGGGGGGGGGCGTTGGGGGCGCGCGCCCCCCGGGTAAGAAAAAGAGGAGAGAAAAAAGAGAAGAAAAAAGGGAAAAGGAGGGGGGGGGGAAAGAAAAGGAGGAGAGAAAGGAAGGGAAAAGAAGAAGAGAAAAGAGAGAAAAAGGAGAAAGGGAGGGAGTAGAAGATAGCCAAGACTTCGGGGAGAGAAAGAGGAACAGTCATAGTTAAAGCGCTGATCCCTATTATATACACAGGGTAGCCAGTGACAGATCAAGGATTACGGAGGGGGTGTGCGCCTCACCCTACCCCTTACACCAACAACTCCATTTTTGACGTTTTTTCCCTCTCTCACTAATGTATCTATATAAATACTATATATGGTCTAGCATAACGCGTGTGTGTGTATGGACGCCTTAAACAATTGTACAATTGTGCTATATGGAACCAACTGTGGCTGGTCTTGAACTCGACGGGGTCGTCGGGAACATGACGCATTTCGGGAAGGGGGCGACCGCCCCCCCCCGAGCAAATTTTCTTTATGACATCGCTAGTAATTTCAAAATGGACAATGCTTAGGTGCAACTTACAAGGCCTGGGAAGTGTCATTTCCAGCGATCTGGGAGGCATTTTCGGCCAAAATTTTTGGGTACGCTTCGCGCCAACTCATGGTGGCGCTTCGCTTAGATAGTTTGCATACAGGCTTCGCCCCTCCCTTGGCAATTACTCGCTACACGCCTGTTCGAATTTGTAAAGCAAAGAGCAGATATAACATCATATCAATGAGCATTGAAATGCCTGTTCCACGATGAACAGCCTCAAAAACTGTATATGTGTGTAGTCGAAGGCGTAGCCCAATTGGATTTGGGGCTGTAACGACTTGCCCCCAAAAAAAAGCCAAAATTTTTCGCGCGCGAAGCGCGCGTTCAACATATCGATGCCAATATCATATAAGCAAGCATCGCTCATTACATTGCATGGCATCGTCTACCTTACGGTCCGTGAAAGTAGCACAGTATACCGCCGGATGCTAATGTAAACAACCAAATGTCTTATGTAGATGGAGAAAAACCATGCAGATCCATATATGTCAAACTCTCTTTTACAGTAGTAATGTCGGCCAATCTTAGAACTTTATTTTAATTACCAAGGAGATCATTTTTAAGCTATTCATTGCTATTTATTTTTCTCTCAGTAGGTGCCCGAAAAAAATGGTAAAAAAATTGGTTGCGGGGCGGGGGGTGGGGGCTGCAGCCCCGCCTCCTACGGGACCTACGCCTATGTGTGTAGTGTTCGGTTTCGATATACCTGATATCGGAAATATCTGCTTTTTTTCATTTCCTTCAACCAAGTTTTATAATAGCCATAATAAGAGGTTGCAATATTTCTACACCAATAAATTAACTGTGTCGGAATTTTTGAAAATTTCCTCACCAACATTCTTCATCATACTTTCCTCTACTCGTGCAATTTGTACCTGTCTATTAGGGGTTCAAGGAGGTTTTTCCCTATTGGTTGTCCATAGATTGAATTTTGTGCAACATTATGGGTATGTTTTCAAGTGATTTTTATTCACGAGAAATGTGAATTTTCAAATTCTCAACAAATAATGGGCTTAAAACCTTGAAAAGTGGGGCTTTCGGATATTGTGGGCCGTGACGTAGAATCGCCTACAAAAGCAATCATCCATAGGACATGCAATCAGGTCGAACATGATGTGTGACTGGTGACAATCTTCAAAAAGGTTATGGATGGAAAAAAATTGAGAAATACTTGGTTCTCAGGCAAAAGTGTACATTTGGTTGGTCATTTTCAAGCCCGAGAAGTGTCATTTCCGGTGATCTGGGGGGTATCAAAACCAGAAATTTTCGTGTACGCTCCGCGCCAACCGATGGTGGCGCTCCGCTTAGATAGTAATTCGCGCCCCCCGGGTTAGAAAATCCTGGATACGCGCCTGTAATTACCCCATCCCCCCCCTTCCCCTCCGCTACTCCTAATGCAATGCCTCTAGAGGACGGCGTTTCACATGCTATTGTAGCAGTTTTCATAACCATATAACGATGCGTATGGGCAGATTCCTGGGAAACCCAACATATGTTGCCATATTAGTTTTGATAAGTTGTGATTTAATCCGCAACATTTATCGATCGCTTCGTTATTTGTGTTGCTGTGAAATATCTGATTTGAGCCTCGTGTGGTTATGATCCACTTAAAGTAGATACCTTGAGTTACTTTCATCAAAGCGCATGAACACTATATCGTTATTACGTAACACACTCGGTGACAGCAATCAGCCTTCATACCACTTGACTCATGCTGGTATAACATATTATTATCACAATTAGGCTCGATTAAAATAATGTAAATTAGGCTCATTTCTGAAGATAATATTCTATTGAAAGTGCATTTCCATGAACAAAAGAACACACATTATACGTGGATACCATTCAGAACTCTGCCCGAACGGAAATCGCGGAAAAAATGCAAAATATGAACAGCTATATAGTGTATAAATCCTTTCATTACCTCTAGCAGCAACAGGAAAGCAAAAACTTGATTCCACCCGGGCTCGAACCGGGGACCTTTCGCGTGTAAAGCGAACGTGATAACCGCTACACTACGGAATCCTGTGATAAATATACATACACTGTCTTACCTTAAACAATGGTATTTACATGATGTACATGCATTTGTTAAATATGACATTTCTCCACAATAGTTTAGTAAAGTCTTTGGTAATGTCGAAGGATTCTTACTTTCAGCCCCGGAAGAATTAGACCACTGCTGAGATGTAATCACCCTTCCGACCTGGCATAAAACTCAGTTACTTACTTACGTTTAGAGATAATTTTAGACCTAATTTGACTATGCCTCAGAATTTAACGTCTAATTTTTCCATTTAGGGGGTTGGAGGGGGGGGGGGGGCTACCCAGATATCCCTACATGAGAGTTGGCTTCAATGACCACAGGACCACACTACCCCTACCCCTTGTAAATCCTTTATCATTCCCCCGGGCCTCTTCCATTATATATGTTTTTAATATTAAGTTTAGTTTAAGCCGGATACTTTTATCCTCTTCCCTACCCCTACCCCACCCCCTCTCCACGAACTTTTCAAATAATGTTCACGTCACTGTATGCAATACGGAGACATAAATGTTGCAAGAGACCCTTGCAGAAAGAAACATAATAGTACTGAAGCTATACTGTGATGATAAGTAAAAGTCAACAACAAAAAAGGGATTTGATTCCGCCCGGGATCGAACCGGGGACCTTTCGCGTGTAAAACGAACGTGATAACCGCTACACCACGGAATCACACCATATGAATATTTTCAGTTATCTCTGAGTTATAAATTACATGCAGAGGTTATTATTGCGATGTTTACAACAGAAGACAGATAGGAATACAAACACAGGCTGCAAAATTGACTATTTGATCAATGCTGGTTTCAATTTACTCCACAACATTAATCTTCAAGTTTATATGCTATAATTTATCTTGATAATTTCTGACGGTTTATTTACTTTTATTTCTTTTATTTATATATACATATTTTATTAAATTTCATTATTGCATATATGACTTGTCCTTTCAAATTAAAATTATGCACGACTGATACAAATAAATAAAAATGTTTATGATTCTTTCGTGACTGTATATGACCATTAAGTAAGACATAAATGTTTCATGTGAATTCAATATAGCTTACTATGGCAAGCCGGTATAGGAAAATAAGCATAATAGTCAGCATGTATAGGCTAAGCAGTTCTTTGATATGAATCCACGGTAGGAGGATCGTGGTTATACTGCATATATATATATATATATACTTGAATATTTGCACCTGCCAACGTGGATAAGTTCATAAAATTGATTGAATATGCCAACTTAGAGCAATAATAAAGGAACCGATTGTTAAAGTTAGTCCATTGAACAATTCTCTTCTCGTTGTAGAATACTAAGGTCACTAATGATGAACGAAACCGGGCAATTTTCGTGTTTGATGATTGTATAAAATAACATGTCCTTGGTCGTAATTCGATGTTACCACCGTATCAAATCCAATTATGTCCAGTTCAATTCTGTCTGTATAACACCAAGGATAACAACACACCGTTTAAAGACATGTTGTGATAAGTGCATATATAAAGGTATGCAAGGTTTGTATTATTATTATTATTATCTTGTGATGTATATTGTGCAGGTTTGTATATCCCTTGGGGGTTGGGACTATCACCATTCATTTATTACATAAAACATGCAGGTAATCGTCATATGCGGAGAAATTTTCCTAATTATTTCCGCCCTGTAGAAACGGTGGACAGATCGCGTTGTGAGGCGAATGTGAAAAACCGCTTCAACCGCGGAATCGTGTAGACTTCATCTTTTTTCCTTTGGAAGTTTTCGCATTTAGAAACATTTGTTCTATCTAATCGTTTTGATATGACCATATCTTGATATTTTAAGCAGTTGTACACCGTCCCCTATAGTAGTGATGTACTCATTTGATATACTCCTATTCTTAAGGGATGGCTGCCATTCTCCTCAACCCCCCCCCCCCTCACTGGCTTGATCCCGGACGGAATCATATGAACTTGGTGTTTTAATCAAATCAAGATCATATATATAACGCTATATAACCTATATGGTGTATAGCACGTTTGTGGGACGCGTGAATATATACAAGCGGGATACAGGACAACATTGTCCACTAGTTGCGGTAATGTTCTAACACTGTGTATATGGCGCCATTATGTAATATGTTTAAACTTTTTTAACTGTTTGTGAATGTTGAATATATTGTATATTTGAAACTGTTTGTAAAATGGAAAAATAAATGGGAAACGAATAATATTCATGTTCAGTGAAATGAGTACGATGAGCAAACGGTTGGCATGCAATATATGTACAATTTAAAAGTATACATTTAGCGCACCTTCATTAGGTCGGCGGTCACGTGCTACCATTTGAGCTTGTTTCCAAGTCGTCCTCTGAGAACTCAGGCCGATAAACACTGATATAATATCAAGGAGAGTTTAAAGAGGGAGACAAACGCGATTTTTATTATGTGTAAATCCATTAACAGACTGTTAGGTAATATCTATCTAATTGGTGTGCAGATATATGGATGCGAAGTACGGTATATTATTGCCATGTTTATATCAGAAAGACGACTTCCAAGTCATCTTCTGAAGATCCTAAGCCTAAAAGAGAACAATATATCATAAAAAAATGAGAGAAGCCAGTAAAGGTTTGAATATACGTGCTATATGCAGTGTTCGATTTTTCCGGTATCGCATCGCAAAATGCGATCCAAAACGACAAACTTGCGAGACGTTTCCAAATCAGCATCGCACATTGTGCCGATTTGTGCGATACAAATTCCTAGTCAGATTTGGGAGCAAACACTCAAACCTTAACTTACGAACTGTCGATCACAATGTAGAAGTTTTAATTTATTGAGTTTATACTCAATGTACAACTTATTCACTTGACCGTATAGCGGAAAAAAAACCTGAAAAAATATCCTACCATAGTTAAGTGTAAAGCAAATAGCCTAACCACCTCGGCGGTTACGGATCTCACGTAACTAAAAGGTTCCCTGGCAACGTGCCAAAAAAATGTTAACAAACAGGTGTTACACAGGGGATGAGCTCACAGTTGTTGGGAAGGTACCTGGGCAAATTCGCAGCACATGTACCGTGGTACAGCAGTTGGGTATAGGGTTCAACACTGCAGTTGTAAAAATGTACGCATAGTGCACGCTATTCATTGTTAGGCAGTCTAGAAACGGGGCTTTGCTGAACGTTGTTTGTTTCATAATATCGGAAGTTTTGTAAGTTGCACTTTTTAAAGATTGAAAGACAGATTAAATCTCTTTTCATTTTATAACATAATATAGCTACTTTAACTTGTCATTTTAAAATTTTCATCAGTTTCGTGACAATTTAAATAAAAAAGTTGTCAGTATTTTGCATCCTCAACTGCGAATTTTGTCATCGCCAGACATCGCAAAAAATGACAAAAATTTTCGGGGGCTTTCGCCCCCAGGATCCCCACGAGGGGTTCTACCCCATGACCCCACCATAGCCCTAAGACGGGCCCCTGGACACCACGCCTTTATGCTCGCACGTTACGCGTGCTAGGCAGGCGAACACCGGCGGGAAATCGGCAGTGTGTTCGCGGAAAATTGAACAAGGTTTTCCAACACTGCTGAACTGTGCAGTTACTGTATGCATCATGTTCAAGGTTTTCACGGAGGCCTTTGAGGAAATGAATGGTTAGTACAGTGTATATATGCTGCACTAATGCTGTGTGTAGGCCAAGGTTCACGAAGGTCATTGGTTATATTCGCGCGCCGTAGACGTGTTTTTAGATGTTACGGAGAGTCAGGTTTCCATGGATATTAATCGAAAATGAATCTGAGTTTAACTGACGCTAAAGAAATGGATCGTCTTGGGCAGATTAACAAATCATTGCAAGTATAAATAAGTACAGGTAGCTCTGCTGTTAACAAGAAAAGTTCAATATCGGTTTGCTGTTATCGGCAATTAGGCAAAATTTTACCGATACCGATATGCTGCCGATATTGCAAATATCGGCCGATATTGAAAACGATTATCGTAGCAACAGTAGTATAAATAATAACAATAAACAAACATTTTGTAGTTAATACATTGATCGCCAACATTTGGTCCGTTTTGTGGTAATTTCAAAACTGCTATTCAATATTGGGGAACTGCTATGCAACAAAAATATTGTATAGCAATTGTCGAAATTTGTTGCTATGCAATTTTTTGGCCATAAGTCGAACACTGGCTATATGTTACTTCGATATGCTATTACAGTATAGGTTGGTATTGTTATTCATGTAGGCCTATTTGCTTTTAGGAACACATTTGGCCACAGTGTACACGACTATATAGTTTTAAATAAAAGTTACATGACATAATTTTACAAGTTTTCCAGTCTATGCCCGGATGTTCACCGATCAGAAGATGTCTATAGATAAGGTCTGGATTTTAATTTGAAAATTCAACTTCGACTATATTACAATAACTCAACAAAATATTCGGTGGTGTAACGTAATATTCGCCTAACACGAGAAAGGTCCCGGGTTCGATCCCTGGTGGAATCATTTAAACACTGACATTTACTATATTTTGCGTTCAAAAGAGGGTTTTTATCCTCTATTTTTTGCCTACTGTAAATATTGAATGTATAATTTACATTTTTATTAATGCTTTGTACAATAAAATTGTAAACAGACAGAAAGAAAGTCGCTTCTTGTTGCAGACATTTATATACGTGTGTGTGTGTGTGTGACGCGTACTAAGAATTACATAATGCTAAATTCTAATGATTTTTCTATAATACACAATATAAGCCTAAACAATATTTACAGAAACAGAAAAGCAAGTTTAAATTATTTTTTTTGGGTATTTCTTGAGTTAGTAATATTGAACATGTGTGACCGCTAGCAGCAAAAGGAAATCAAAATCTTGATTCCGCCCGGGCTCGAACCGGGGACCTTTCGCGTGTAAAGCGAATGTGATAACCGCTACACTACGGAATCACCTCACGAATTAACGTGAAACTATATTGTATTTGTTTACTTACAAATAAATTAAAATTGTTAGAAAACTGCTTATCCACTAGAGAGCCTGTGTAATATAATGTGTAAAAGTAAGTTGGCATGACGTTTCGATCCTAGCAGGATCTTCTTCAGATTCTAAATGACAAGTAACAGTAACAGAAGGGACAAAACACGCACAGAATACAGACAGGTTAATGAGCATGGTGAACACAAAGAGATAGATGTAAGGGAATTAGTAGACAAGGGATAGAGAGAAGAAAGAAAGAATTTGTTTACCTTAGATAAAAATCGATTGTCTACTCATGCATAAAACTGTTTCCTTTTCTCTCCCGATTACGTCTATAAGGACTCTCTTTTCCTTTTGTCCTCCGATAATTTGTTGTGAGACTCAGTGTCAATAACACTGCCTATAAATGTTCACTTGTGACCGTAAATAACTATTAACAATGCATGATACATCAAATTATCAATATAATGACTTCGCAACAATGATTTTCACGTGTTAGGCCATTCGGCTTCGGTCTTTCTTCTGTTACATTTACTTGGGATAAACCAAGGCAAAGGCGACAACCACTACACGGGGGAATCCTTTTATATACGTCAGAGCATCGGCCGCATCACATGAAATTCAAATCCGATGCAACTTAGTTCTTCTGTTGATGACAAGTTATTCAGAGGATAAGTGAAACGGAAACCAGGGGCGTAGCGAGCGGGGGGGTGTGGGGGGTGTCACACCCCCCCAATAATTTGGTCGCTGTCGGCAAATTTTGGGTCTGTCGGCAAAAGGAGAAAAGGTGAAGAGAGCGGAAGGGGAAGAAAGAAGGAAAGCTGAATAGAGAAAAGGAGAACGGGAGCTTCTTCCGTGCCAAATTTGACTTAAAATATGCACCAGATTGCATCTAAGGACGTTTCAAAACTAAAAATTTTCAAAAGGGGAGGGGACACCCCCTACCCTTAGACCCCTCCCCCATTTCAGTCACCACTTCCAGATCCGTCGGCAAATCAAATTTGACTTAAAATATACACCAGATTGCATCTAAGGACGTTTCAAAACTAAAAATTTTCAAAAGGGGAGGGGACACCCCCTACCCTTAGACCCCTCCCCCATTTCAGTCACCACTTCCAGATCCGTCGGCAATTGAAATTTGACTTAAAATTTGCACCAGATTGCATCTAAGGACGTTTCAAATCTAAAAATTTGCCAAGGGGGAGGGGGACACCCCCTCCCCTTAGACCCCTCCCCCGATTTCAGTCACCACTTCCAGATCCGTCGGCAAATCAAATTTGACTTAAAACATACACCAGATTGCATCTAAGGACGTTTCAAAACTAAAAATTTTCAAAAGGGGAGGGGACACCCCCTACCCTTAGACCCCTCCCCCATTTCAGTCACCACTTCCAGATCCGTCGGCAAATCAAATTCTCCACACCCCCCCAACAAAAAACCCTTCGCTACGCCCCTGACGGAAACAAACTAGAAACACAGCTGTATTCTTAAAGGCAGTGAAGACTTGCGCACAAAGAAACGTCTGATGCCGGTAATCTGACCTAGCTTCAAATGAGGTGTAACAGAAGTGTTAGACACCACCATCGCGATCCCCGAAAATAGTGAATACACACACAGCTTGCTACCGTCGGTAATTAGACACTAGTGTACAGTCAATACATGCAGTGTATGATTGCAGCGATGGACATCTCAGGTCTAGATAAAAGATAGCAAGGTATCACGTTCATTATTGTCTGCATTTTGCAGCGACAAGAAAAGAAACTTCACTTGCAAGCAACGGAAAGTTAACTTTTCAGAGGGCGGCACGCGGTTTGGGGCGAGCCTTCAGTGCCTTTAAGATTTCTTAAATTTCTTAGAACACTACTCCGGATCGTATTTGTTGCCTTTTCAGTTAGCCTCGGCAGAATATCCTGCTAGTATCGAAACATCTACAGGTCATCTATAACTTTTACATATTACCTACACATAGCGGCTTGGTTCAGTGCAGTAGATAAATCAGTTTGATAACAGTGTTCACACTCTTTGATGACAAATCAGAAATAATTCAAAGAAACCTGCATGAATGTAAGGTTATGAACCAATTTCGTAAGAGCATAGAAATTGTCGGTAAGGAACCTTCCAAGTTTGTAACATGGCAATAATATGACCCGTGCAAGGAAATTTATAACCTATGCAAAGAAATAAGTAAGTTTTAGCTTTAATTTGACCTTGAAAGATATGGATAACAGGTACGAAGTTTTAGGGATCAACTTAGTCTTAGATAATAGGTGAAAACAGATGGTTAGAATACAGTTCTATAATTATCATGATCGACTATAATGCCACATAAGAATATTACTCGCAAACGATTCCCCAACTTGTCTTCAAATAAAAAGACTGATTCCGCCCGGGATCGAACCGGGGACCTTTCGCGTGTTAGGCGAATGTGATAACCGCTACACCACGGAATCTTCTACCGAACGATTGTACAAAACTCTCTAAATTTGAAGTGACTTTAGTACAAAGTTCCATCTGGTATTACAACATACGGTATACTCTTTAGGAAACTATTTGTGAGAAACGTAACATGTGTTAAGATACTTATTGTCTTAGTGGACTAGATAACATATAGCCCATCTATTTTAAGTGTGATAAGGTTTTCGTCACCACTAGGCGGCAAACTAAAACGTGTATATATGCTTCTTCAACTGATGTGCTCGTCATTTCCTGACATTTGCCTCAACATTTTAAAGTGAGTAAACAAGTCGATCTCTTTTCAAGCCTTTACTATTGAAGGAGAAAAGGAAACTTAACCCTTCCAAGATCGAAACATGAATTCGTCCTTATTTTTGGTCCATTTGCTTTTCTTCAAGCGTCGCAGAGTCTTATCAATTTAGATTTGGATGAAACTAAACGCAACAGTCATTTTTAACGTTTTCCTTTAAAAGGTATACTCTTAAGAGGTTCGCTTTTGTTTGTTGTTGCTGTTTTTGTATTGAAAATAAAGTATTCACTTTTAGAGAAATATAGAGCTAGAAAATAAAGCATGATATATCCATGAAGACTTTTACTCGTAAAATAAAAACTAAAACTTTCACTTCTTAAAAACATTGTTCAAGTTTTCTCCTTCCCAGCTTTGCACAGATAACATGATGGGATTCCTTGTACTTGCTTTTAGCAATACACTAATTTGCAGTTAAATATATGTTGAAAGACATATTTTTTTCGAAGTCCTTAGGATAGCAGGAAAAAACACCACACTACAAATTACAGGGAAAAATTATAAATTAAAATTAGGCATGAGAAAGTATTAAAATATACTTCCATCAAAACGTAATGAATGATTCCATTTTTTTTAAGGAAGCATTGTGAATGTCGAATTGAAATATTTCCAGATAGTTCCAGTTTATTCAACAATTTCATTGTACAAAACAATAATAAATATGCAAACTTATACAATATGTATATACATACAGCATTTACATAGTGGAAATAAAATAGAGAAGTACATTTGAACGTTACTTTACACAATAGGCACCACACACATACACACAATCATTATCAGACTGTAAAACGTGTATATACCAAACAAAGAAGTGGGTTTCCTATATACTTTTTAAGAAAGAATCTCATGGGCACGAAATACCAAACAACCGAACGACTGATCCGCTCTCAACCCCAGTCCCCTTGCATCGAGAGTGTGACATCATCGCCGGTCAGGTGTGTATCACGATTCCCCTCGAATGGGAACAGATAATACATATGATCTTAGCCAAAAGGCCGACATGTATGCCATTCAGCATGTATGTCATTATAAAAAAGCAACGTAAAATATCTAATCTGGAAGGTAAGCTCATATGTATAGTTTATTAATATAATAAAAGATGGTAGGCGCTCTGCTACGTATTGTGTAACACTACACATAATTTTAGCCAAAAGGCCGAGAAGCGGCACGAAATGATGAGCCAGAAACTATTTATGAATACTATGCTGTAATACATTGAGACCAAATATATTACACCTATCGCTATTGGGCTGTTCTGTTTTTTATTATCAGCATAATTAGGCTCATGCATATGCATCGCCTGGCTTGTTCCGAAGTCACTCCCAACTTTTGTTAGCAAATATCCATTTGTGAACGATATGTGAGAAGGCAATGCATTATTTACCGTATTAAGTCCTGGAAATGCAATTTTTATTTTGGAAATACTCTTACAATTAAGCCTATAACTGAGATAATGAATTCTCAATCGTATTCATTTAACTGTTCATGTACTTGTAATATCTATTCCCATACCTATGGACACGTGATGCGGCATGACGTCACATCGTCATTATCATCATGTACGGTTACTGTCTCGGTGGAAGGGTGCTACAAGGGGTTAAAAGTGGATCACGTTGTTTGGTGTTTCGTGTCCGTGACTTTTCTTAGAAAGTATCATTTTCGAGCGTATAATATTAGCTAAACTGTGTTGTGCCTCTCTATGAAAAAGTTTAACATAAGTGAACCGTGAAGGTTAACGGTAACCTTTTTTTCACAAAGTTTCTACCACCCCACAACTGAAATGGACTTCGACTTATTAATTATTAAATATTTACATGTGGAGCTGTATAGGCCTTTGCACTATTGCGTTCGCGTGTACAATATAGGCTTATGTATAACGTAATCAATGTAAAAAAACAAAACAAATTGTTCAAACTACTTATTTTACAAATATCTTTCTCCAAAATATACACGACTATTCATAAAGTAGTCTAATATTTTGCCTAACAACTAGTAATATTATTTGTGATGTGAATAATGTCACCAATTGTACACCTTTTTACGGTGTTTTCCTTCAATATATTTACATTAGCAATCAAAATAACTGTATATAAGTTCATTAGTAACAACTTATGGTAACCCGTGTTGAAAATGCCTGGAACAGGACTTGCGCGGGCCACTGCAAGCTTAGCATTTCGATTGTTGACATGGCTGATACGAGGCAACGTCTATGAATTCAGAGTTGAGCGTAGAATCGGAGATTTGACGCTTACTCTAGCTATAAATAGCCGTCCTCCCAGACTTCTGATTGAGATGCAATAGTTTAAAGGGAGAAAATACCATACCTTCCTTTTGTCAATATGTTCCTTTGTCAGTATGTCCATACAGTGGCGTAGGAAGGTACTTTTGAGTGGGGGGCTGAAGACTGATGGCCGGCCTGGGGGAGGGGTCTAAGGGGTGGGGGTGTTTTTCTTGCATTTCCAGGTGGCCTCAGATGCAATTTGGTGCAATATAGCACACTTCAACACCCACTCCATTTTGTAAACTTAATTTTGTATTTTCACCTGGCCTTAGATGCAATTTGGTTCTCCAAATGAGATTTTTTTTCTCATTTGGAAATGAAAAAGGGGTTTTCTGACTTGCGGAGCGGGGGGGGGGCGGAATGATACTTCCGCCCCTCCACATTTTTCACTGGGGAGGGGGCTGGCGCCCCCCCAGCCCCCCGGTTCCTACGCCCTTGTGTCCATATGTTCCTTTCTGCTATTTTTCTCTCTTCCTTTCTGCTCATTATGGTTCGTGAACTAAGACCATGATCACCATTCAATTCATTTGTTCATGTTGTTGTTGAAATTAATCATCTCTCAGTGTGACGCCTTTGCTCTTCATTTATAAATTGGAAGGCAATCAATGTACTTTCTGAACTATAAGTAGAAAACAAATACTCCAAATCCATGAAAGAAATATATATAGCTCTATAGTTAAAAGTACGTTGTCATTTCAAAGCATTGCGCGAGACCATATTTTCTTACTTTGCAAGTTTGTTGTTTCCGCATATCTTGTAGTAACCCCACCCCCCACCACCCCGCAACCCCGTTTCCCCCCATTTACAGCCACGTTGTGGGTTAGTGTATAAGTGTCCGTGTGTGTTTTTTGTACTTGGTTGTGACTTGTAATAGAGGTATCTCCTGCAGATATAATGCATGAGAAAGCTACTGCTATAGTACCTTGAATGACACTGATGAAACTAGCGGTGACTTATGTTACTATAAAGAGCTTCCTTTTTCCTTGAATAAGTCATATTCTGAAGGTACACGGTACCTCAGTTACGTGACCGTTATAAGACAGTTATATCTAAAGTTACATAAAACGTAACCTAACCTTAACCTAAACTTAACGGCCTAGCCTATACTAAGCCGTAAGCGTTAAAGAACTTTAAATGAACAAAAAACATTACATTAATTTTGTGGAACACCAATTTTCCTGTATTGTTATGAATCCACATATACTAGGGGCAGCTAAACGACTTTATTAGCCATGTCGATCTTAAATTGATTGATTAATTAATAGACTGATTGATCCATTAACTGATTGATCGATTTATGGATTGATTGATGGATAACCAATGTATGAACATATTATACGTGGCATGGTCAGATGGTGAATTAATACAAACTGCAGATTTAAGTAAATGGGGCACATTGGTTCTGGGAATAAAATGGAGGACTCGCCCCTCCCCTCACCCCTCCCATCGGCAGATAGAATACTACAAAGTCTAAAGTTTCAAGATTTAGCACTACTTTGCACTTTCTCTAAGCATCCATCATTTTACCAAAATTTCTCAAAAGGGAGGGGTACCCCTCCCATTAGACCCCGCCCCTGAATGATATAGCACCTTAACTCCCAGTACATAATGATGGTTGTGCCTCTATTTTTGGCATCATTTTCTAACAGACCCTGCTAGTATTTCTCGTATGTAGACAACAACTTTCACACTTTAGCTCTTCAATTTGCCTGCGTTCTTTATCACAGTGCTTTGGTTTGGTGTAAACTTAGAAGGCCAATTTCTATACAGTTAAATATTTTCAGCATTTCTGGAACGGCACCAAGTGGCTTGGACTGATTTAGGGGAGGCGGCAAGGGCGTAGGAACCGGGGAGCTGGGGGCGCCAGGCCCCCAGTGAAAAATATGGGGGCGGAAGTATCGTTCCGCCCCCCCCCCCCCGCTCCGCAAGTCAGAAAACCCCTTTTTCATTTCCAAATGAGAAAAAAATCTCATTTGAAGCACCAAATTGCATCTAAGGCCAGGTGAAAATGCAAAATTCTTTACAAAATGGAGTGGGTGTTGAAGTGTGCTATATTGCACCAAATTGCATCTGAGGCCACCTGGAAATGCAAAAAAAATCCAAAGGGGAGGGGGATACCCCCTCCCCTTAGACCCCTCCCCCAGGCCGGCCATCAGTCTTCAGCCCCCCCCACTCAAAAGTACCTTCCTACGCCTCTGGGAGGCGGGGTAGGGGAGGGGGGTCAGGCAATTTACTCAGGATAATTTTCTTCCGAGATTATGCAGTTCCATTTTTCTTTACTTTTCCGTTAGCTCCCCTGTTAAGAAACTATATCCGGACAGTTCCTTCCCCAATGGAATTCCTAGAAGAAAATGACAGTGGGCACAGATTTAATGTTTGATACGTTACAGACCCTGAGCAAACACATACTATGAATTAGTTCTACGCCACGCTGTTATCAAGTATCTCAATAACATGTATTCCCACACTGACAATGTGTCAATGGCATATGCATATTCTAATACATCTTCATTTAGACATAATACAAGTTAAAATGACAAAGTAGCAACTCGTAACGATACTCTGTGTTTAATATACTTTCGAGAAAAAAAATATAGAACTGCTATCCACATTGGGTTCAAAACGAAATTCCGTGCATATCCAATAGCAAAGACTGTTATAGAAGGAAACATTTCCCTTCGAAATATTTATAAAAAGCGACCAAGCTGAACCGAACGAATGACTGGTAGAAAATGGCGGCTACGCATACCATTCCCTGAGTAAAGTCCAAATATTCTGTTGATATAACGTTAGGCATTAACTAACTATCATGAACACTCTGTTTATACTCATTGTTTATTAAATATTAACGTTTTCTACGAGGTACACAGTCACAGATAGACTTTATACAGCCGCTTTGTCTGATTCCGCCCGGGCTCGAACCGGGGACCTTTCGCGTGTAAAGCGAATGTGATAACCGCTACACCACGGAATCCTGTGATAAATAAACGGAAACTGTCTTACGTCAAGCAATGGTTTTTACATCATATTAACATGCTTTTGTTAAATATGACATATTTCTCCACAATAGTTTATTCTGGTAAAATCTTAGTGTTGTTGAAGGATTCTTACTTTCAGCCCCGGAAGAATGAGACCACTTCTGAGATGTAATCACTCTTTCGAACTGGCATGAAACTCAGTTACTTACTTACGTTTAGAGATAATTTTAGACCTAATTTGTAATCTGAGTATTACTAAGAATTTGACGTCTAATTTTTCCATTTAGGGGATTGAGGGGGTGGGGGTTGGCTACCCAGACATCCCTACATGAGAGTTGGCTTCAATGACCACAGGACCACACTACCCCTACCCCTTGTAAATCCTTTATCATTCCCCCGGGCCTCTTCCATTATATATGTTTTTAATATTAAGTTTAATTTAAGCCGGATACTTTTATCCTCTTCCCTACCCCTACCCCACCCCCTCTCCACGAACCTTTCAAATAAATGTTCACATCACTGTATGTAATACGGAGACATAAATGTTGCCAGAGACCCTTGCAGAAAGAAACATAATGGTACTGAAGCTATACTGTGATGATAAGTAAAAGTCAACAACAAAAAAAAGGATTTGATTCCGTCCGGGATCGCACCGGGGACCTTTCGCGTGTAAAGCGAACGTGATAACCGCTACACCACGGAATCACACCATATGAATGTTTTCAGTTATCTCTGAGTTATAAATTACATGCAGAGGTTATTATTGCGATGTTTACAACAGAAGACAGACGGGAATACAAACACAGGCTGCAAATTGACTATTTGATCAATTCTGGTTTCAATGTACTCCACAACATTAATCTTCAAGTTTATATGCTATAATTTATCTTGATATGCATTATATATTTCTGACGGTTTATTTATTTTTATTCCTTTATTTATATATACATATTTTATTAAATTTCATTATTGCATATATGACTTGTCCTTTCAAATTAAAATTATGCACGACTGATACAAATAAATAAAAATGTTTATGATTCTTTCGTGACTGTATATGACCATTAAGTAAGACATAAATGTTTCATTTGAATTCAATATAGCATCTTATGGCAAGCCGGTATAGGAAAATAGGCATAATTTCAGCATGTATAGGCTAAGCAGTTCTTTGATATGAATCCACGGTAGGAGGATCGTGTGTGTAGGAATATATATATACACTTGAATATTTGCACCTGACAACGTGGATAAGTTCATAAAATTGATTGAATATGCCAACTTAGAGCAATATTAAAGGAACCGATTCTTAAAGTAAGTCCATTGAACAAGTCTCTTCTCGTTGTAGAATACTAAGGTCACTAATGATGAACGAAACCGGGCAATTTTCGTGTTTGATGATTGTATAAAATAACATGTCCTTGGTCGTAATTCGATGTTACCACCGTATCAAATCCAATTATGTCCAGTTCAATTCTGTCTGTATAACACCAAGGATAACAACACACCGTTTAAAGACATGGATAAGTGCATATATAAGGGTATGCAAGGTTTGTATTATTATTATTATTATCTTGTGATGTATATTGTGCAGGTTTGTATATCCCTTGGGGGTTGGGACTATCACCATTCATTTATTACATAAAACATGCAGGTAATCGTCATATGCGGAGAAATTTTCCTAATTATTTCCGCCCTGTAGAAACGGTGGACAGATCGCGTTGTGAGGCGAATGTGAAAAACCGCTTCAACCGCGGAATCGTGTAGACTTCATCTTTTTTCCTTTGGAAGTTTTCGCATTTAGAAACATTTGTTCTATCTAATCGTTTTGATATGACCATATCTTGATATTTTAAGCAGTTGTACACCGTCCCCTATAGTAGTGATGTACTCATTTGATATACTCCTATTCTTAAGGGATGGCTGGCAATCTCCTCAATCCCCCCCCCCCCCCCACTGGCCCGATCCCGGACGGAATCATATGAACTTGCTGTTTTAATCAAATCAAGATCATATAACGCTATATAACCTATATGGTGTATAGCACGTTTGTGGGACGCGTGAATATATACACGCGGGATACAGGACAACATTGTCCACTAGCTGCGGTAATGTTCTAACAGTGTGTATATGGCGCCATTATGTAATATGTTAAAACTTTTTTAACTGTTTGTAAATGTTGAATATATTGTATATTTGAAACTGTTTGTAAAATGGAAAAATAAATGAGAAACGAATAATATTCATGTTCAGTGAAATTAGTACGATAAGCAAACGGTTGGCATGCAATATGCACAATTTAAAAGTAGACATTTAGCGCACCTTCATTAGGTCGGCAGTCACGTGCTACCATTTGAGCTTGTTTCCAAGTCGTCCTCTGAGAACTCAGGCCAATAAACACTGCTATACATATAAGAGAGTTTAAGGAGGGAGACAAACGCCGTTTTCATGTGCAAATCCATTAAACAGACTGTTAGGTAATCTATCTATTGGTGTGCAGATATATAGATGCGAAGTACGGTATATTATTGCCATGTTTATATCAGAAAAAGACGACTTCCAAGTCATCTTCTGAAGATCCTAAGCCTAATAGAGACACCAATATATCATAGAACATGAGAGAAACCAGTAAAGGTTTTCATTTACGTCAAGGGCGGCGGAACCGGGAACACAGGGGGCACGTGCCCCCACTTTTCCTCAGGTTAAAAATGTGCCCTATTTCTACATAAAACTTGTACTCTTGATCACCTTATTAGGTCAGCGATATTTCAGTAAGATATCTAATCCCAATTTAGAACTAGTCTTTTAATGAATTTCTGTGGGTCAAACTCAAAGCTATTTCGAATGGAAAAAATTGTTAATCTAATTCGGCAGATTCCTACTTTAGCAATTAGCATGATTTCACCTCATTTTGTCTCGAAAGAAAACTTGTTCCTTGTTTCTCAATTTGCACGTTGCAGTGCTAGTATGTACTTCTTCCTTGAGGGAGGGGGGGGGCGTTGATGGGGTGATGTGTATACGCAAATAAGATAATACAATAAGAGTTATAAAGGGTACTAAATATCAGGCTGCATCAGTCCAATCGAATTTCTGAAAAGTGCCCTTTGACGTCGGTGCCCCCCCCCCCAGATTAAAAGTGCTTCCGTCGCCCTTGATTTACGTGCTATATGTTACTTCGATATGCTATTACAGTATAGGTTGGTATTAATTGTTATTCATGTAGGCATATTTGCTTTAGGGACACATGTGCCACAGTGTACACAACTATAAGTTTAAATAAACGTTGCATTACGTTCTTTTACAAGTTTTCTACTCTATGCCCAGATGTTCAGAAGATGTCTACAGAAAAGGTCTGGATTTTAATTTGAAAATTCAATCGACGATATTACAATAACTCAACAAAATATTCCGTGCTGTAACGGTTATCACATTCGCTTAACACGCGAAAGGTCCCGGGTTCGAGCACTGGTGGAATCATTTTTACACTTACATTTACTATATTTTGCGTTCAAAAGTGTTTTTTTTTCTTTACTTGCCTACTTTAAATATTGTATGTATAATTAAATTTGTATTAATGCTTTGTACAATAAAATTGTAACTAGACAAAAAGAAAGATGAAGTCGCTTCTTGTTGCACACAGTTATATATATGTGTGTATGTATGCTGTGTGACGCCTACTAAGAATTACATAACGCTAAATTCTTATGATTTTCTACACAATATAAGCCTATAAACAATATTTGCAGAAGTTTTAATTGATTTTTCTTGGCATTTCTTGAGTTATAATATTCAACATGTTTATACTGCTAGCAGCAAAAGGAAAGCAAAAACTTGATTCCGCCCGGGCTCGAACCGGGGACCTTTCGCGTGTAAAGCGAACGTGATAACCGCTACACTACGGAATCACCTCACATATTACAGAAAAACTATATTGTATATTGTATCGATTGTCTACTCATGCATAAAACGGTTTCCTTTTCTCTCCCGATTAAGTCTGTGTAAAAGTAAGTTGGCCTGACGTTTCGATCCTAGCAGGATCTTCTTCAGAGGCCAAATGACAAGTAACATTAACAGATGGGACAAAAACACACAGAATACAGACAGGTTAATGAGCAAGGTGAACACAAAGAGATGGATGTAAGGGGGTTAGTAGACAATCGATGGAGAGAAAAAAGAAAGAAACTGATTAAGTCTGTAAGGAGTCTCTTTTTCTTTTGTCCTCCAATAATTTGTGTAAAAGTAAGTTGGCCTGACGTTTCGATCCTAGCAGGATCTTCTTCAGAGGCTAAATGACAAGTAACAGTAACAGAATGACAAAAACATGCACAGAATACAGACAGGTTAATGAGCATGGTGAACACAAAGAGACAGGATTAGTAGACAAGGGATGGAGAGAAGAAAGAAAGAAACCAACAGGGGAAGAGGAGAGGAGATACTTTGTTGTGAGACTCAGTGTCAAGAACACTGCCTATAAATGTTCACTTTGTGACCGTAAATAACTATTAACAATGCATATCATGAGCAGTATACATAGTACCCTTTTATATCCTTTACCTAGTCATACGAACTGTTTACATTTTTATTTATTGTCTTAATTCGTTTCATTGTTTTCGCTTGAGCTCCTGTTTTCATCCAATTTCCATTGTATATATTCTATCCATTGGCTGAATAAATATCTATCTACAGGGGCGTATCCAGGATTTTCCAATAGGGGGGGGGGGGCGCCAGGCATGAATGATCGCCGTCCTGGGGGATGGGTCTAAGGGGAGGGGTGTACAATTTTTGCTTTCAAAGAAGGGCTGAAATGCAAAATGGTGTCATATGCATGGGCGGCGATCCGTACTTCCGAGTGGGGGGGAGGGGATATGACCTTGTTGACTATCTAAGCGTAGCGCCACCATGGGTTGGCGCGAAGCGTACAAGAACATTTTGGGATTAACAAACCCTCTAGATGGCCGGAAACGGCACTTCCCGAGGTTTCCAAGCGGCATATACCCAACTTTAAAATAGGGATGTCATGTCCGAAATATCTCATAATCAGGATCCAAAATACTCTTTTTTTTTTAATTTCGGGTGTTATTTTGGGAAAATTGCCCCTGTCAGTCTTGTTTCAGGCGCAACGTTAGAATGTTCGAGAGCTCTGTTATATTATTCGATGAAGAAAATGGCCTCATGCAGGCTATTATAGGCCTATACACATGCAATACACAATTACACATAGTTACATTCCTAGGTACCGATTGCTAGGGCATCCAGGTGAAACGTGTATTAAGCATTACCCTGGTTACATGAGATTCTCGGCTGTTCGAGGGAACATGTACGTGTGTAGGCCTACTATAGGGCCTATATGAATACTATGAGGGTGCATATATGTACTATATCAATACCGTGGGCGCAATAATACATTTTGTTGTTATAGGGCCAATGAAGCCTACAGTCAACTATTTTTACTTTATAAAGACGCTTTATTTGAAAAGATCGCACTGCGTTTATGGTAGGCGAGAAATGAAGCTAAAAAAGAGCCGTACATTAACGAAGATGCATAAATGTAGGCATGAAAATATTCTTATCCCTGGCATTTGGTGGGGGGGGGGGGATATGGTGCATTACATCCCCTCCACCCATTTTCATGGGGGGATATATCCCCCCTCCACCCAGGATCGCCGCCCATGGCCATATGTGATCCATTTTTCGACCTTAATAATAAGCAAAATTTCCAGTAAATATGGACACAAAATGCACAATTTAGTATGGCTGGCATGTCATTTAGTGTTTATAGTGATAATACAAACACAATTACCATCTATGTTTCTAAAACTATTATGCCGCCGAACTTCGCCAGAACCTTTTTTTGGCAAACAAAAAATAAAGCATACGGGAGGGGGGGGGGGGGTTGAGCGATCACCGACATCTCACATAAAGGTCGTCATCAATTTTATTTATTTATTTATTTATTTTTTTGCTAAACTTCTTTTTTTTTGGTGACGGCCAATAGGGGGGGGGCGCGCGCCTGTTGCGCCCCCCTGGATACGCCCCTGTATCTATCTATCTATCTATGATACATCAATATAATAACTTCGCAACAATGATTTTAACGTGTAAGGCAATTCGGTTTCGGTCTTTCTTCTGGTACATTTACTTGGGATAAACCAAGACAAAGCGACAACCACTACACTGGGGAATCCTTTTATATACGTCAGTGCATCGGCCGCCTGACATGAAATTCAAATCCGATGCAACTTAGTTCTTCTGTTTGAAGACAAGTTATTCAGAGGATAAGTGAAACGGAAACAAACTAAGAACACAACTGTGTTCTTAAAGGCTGTGAAGACTCGCGCACAAAGAAACGTCTCATGCCGGTAATCGGACCTAGTTTCGAATGAGGTGTAACAGAAGTGTTAGACACCACCATCGATCCCAGAAAATACACACACAGCTTGCTACCGTCGGTAATTAGACAGTAGTGTACAGTCAATACATGCAGTGTATGATTGCAGCGATGGACATCTCAGGTCTAGATAAAAGATAGCAAGGTATCACGTTTCATTACTGTCTGCATTTTGTAGCGACAAGAAAAAAAAAACTTCACTTGCAAGCAACGGAAAGTTAACTTTTTTTTCGGAGGGCGGCACGCGGTTTGGGGCGAGTCTTCAATGCATTTAAGATTTCTTAAATTTCTTAGAACACTACTCCTGTTCGTATTTGTTGCCGTTTCAGTTAGCCTCGGCAGAAGATCCTGCTAGTATCGAAACATCTGCAGGTCCTCGGTAACTTTTACATATTACCTATATTTGATGACAAATCAGAAATAATTCAAAGAAACTGCATGAATGTAAGGTTATGAACCAATTTCGTAGAGCATAGAAATTGTCCGTAAGGAACCTTCCAAGTTTGTAACATGTCAATACTTTGGACCCGTGCAAGGATTTATAACCTATGCAAAGAAATAAGTATAGTTTTAGTATAGTTTGTGCTTCAGTTTAAACCCTGCATAGATGTGCTCGACGGTAATACCAATGTAAGTACCTTTTTTTTCCTCAAAAAATCGAAAGAAAGGTAGATTCCATATTTTGCCATCGATTTCTACCATTGGGATACACACTGTCCGCTCTGGCTAAACAAGATAACTAAATATTTAGTGGATCTACAGGTTTTTTTTAAGGAAAGTATCTTACTTGAATAAACTTCGAACAGTTTCACACCCCTGAGTATATATACGAGGGTGATATCTCGGGACCGTGTGAGGACTTGAATTTGGCCAAAGATATGGATAACAGGTACAAAGTTTTAGGGACCAAGAGCCTTAGATTATATAGGTGCAAACAGATCAGGCGCGTAGCCAGGGGGCGAAGAGTGCGACCGCCCCCCCCCCCCCTTGAGCATATTTTTTTGTATTTTTTTTTATGATATCGCTAGTAATTTCAAAATTAAAAATGCTTAGATGCAACTTACAAGACCTGGGAAGTGCCATTTCCAGCGATCTGGGAGGCATTTTCGGCCAACATTTTCGTGTACGCTTCGCGCCAACTCATGGTGGCGCTACGCTTGGATTCCTCGCCCTTGAAACATATGGTTAGAATACAGTGCTAGAATCATCATGATAGACTAATATATACCACATAACAATATTACTCGCAAACGATTCCCCTAACTTGTCTTCAAATAAAAAGACTGATTCCGCCCGGGATCGAACCGGGGACCTTTCGCGTGTTAGGCGAATGTGATAACCGCTACACCACGGAATCTTCTACCGATCGATTGTACAAAACTCTCTAAATTTGAAGTGACTTTAGTACAAAGTTCCATCTGGTATTACTACATACGGTACTCCTTAGGAAACTATTCGTGAGAAACGTAACATGTGTTAAGATACTTATAGTCTTAGCAGACTAGATAACATATAGCCCATCTATTTTAAGTGTGATAAGGTTTTCGTCACCACTAGCCGGTAAAGTAAAACGTTTATATCTGCTTTTCAACTGATGTGCTCGTCATTTCCCGACATTTGCCTCAACATTTAAAAGTGAGTAACAAGTCTCTTTTCAAGTCGATGATATCGAAGGAGAAAAGGAAACTATAACCCTTCCAAGATCGAAACATGAATTCGTCCTTATTTTTTGTCCAATTGCTTTTACTTCATTTTTTTCTTCTTCTTCAAACGTCACATAGTCTTATCAATTTAGATTTGGATGACACTAAAAGAACAGTCGATTTTTGAACGTTTCCTTTTAAAGGTATACTCTACAGAGGTTCGCTTTTGTTCTCGTTGTTGTTTTTTGTATTGAAAATAAAGTATTCACTTTTAGAGAAATATAGAGCTAGAAAATAAAGCATGATATATCCATGAAGACTTTTACTCGTAAAATATGAATATTTCGCATGGAAAATGTGTAAACCTATGGAAAGCCAGCGATCATCCAAGAACCTAAATTTCACATAATCTAGATAAAAATCAAACTTTCACTTCTTAAAAACACATTGTTCAAGTTGTCTCCTTCCCAGCTTTGCAGAGATAACATGATGGGGACTCCTTGTACTTGCTTTTAACAATCCACTAATTTGCAGTTAAATATATGTTGGAAGATATATTTTGTTCCAAGTCCTTAGGATAGCAGGAAAAAACACCACAATACAAATTAAAGGGAAAAATTATAAATTAAAATTAGGCATGAGAAAGTATTAAAAATAAAATATACTTCCATCAAAATGTAATGAATGATTCCATGTTTTTATAATGAAGCATTGTGAATGTCATGTCGAATTGAAATATTTCCAGATAGTTCCAGTTTATTCAACAATTTCATTGTACATAACAGTAATAAATATACAAACTTATACAATATGTAAATACATACAGCATTTACATAGTGGAAATAAAATAGAGAAGTACATTTGAACGTTACTTTACACAATAGGCACCACACACATACACACAATCATTATCAGACTGTAAAACATGTATATATACCAAAGAAAGAAGTGGGTTTCCTATATACTTTTTAAGAAAGAACCTGGGCACGAAATACCAAATAACCGAACGGCTGATCCGCTCTCAACCCCAGTCCCCTTGCATCGAGAGTGTGACATCATCGCCAGTCAGGTGTGTATCACGATTCCCCTCGAATGGGAACAGATAATACACATGATCTTAGCCAAAAGGCCGACATGTATGTCATTCAGCATGTATGTCATTATAAAAAAAAGCAACGTAAAAGATCTAATCTGGAAGGTAGGCTCATATGTAGATTCTTTATTTATTAAAAGTTGGTAGGCCGCTCTGCTACGTATTGTGTATCTTCAAAGAGTAAAACACTACACATAATTTTAGCCAAAAGCCCGAGAAGCGGTACTAAAGGATGAGCCAGAAACTATTTATAAATACTATTCTGTAAAATATGAAGACCAAATATATTTCACTTATCGCTGGGCTGTTCTGTTAACCGATATATACAAATATCTTCTCTCTTTTTATCAGCATAATTAGGCTAATGCATATGCATCGCCTGGCTTGTTCCGAAGTCACTCCCAACTTTTGTTCGCAAATATCCATTTGTGAACGATATGTGAGAAGGCAATGCATTTTATATACTTATTCAGTTCTGGAAATGCAATTTTGTTTGAAATACTCTTACAATTAAGCCTATAACTGAGGTAATGAATTCTCAATCGTATTCATTTAACTGCTCATATGTAATATCTATTCCCATACCTATGGACTCGTGATGCGGCATGACGTCATATCGTCATTATCATCATGTACGGTTACAGTCTCGGTGGAAGGGTGCTACAAGTAAAGGGGTTAAAAATGGACCACGTTGTTTGGTGTTTCGCGTCCAGGCTATAACGTGCGTGACTTTTCTTAGAAAGTATAATTTTCGAGCGTATAATATTAGCTAAACTGTGTTGTGCCTCTCTATGAAAAAGTTTAACATAAGTGAACCTTGAAGGTAACGGTAACCTTTTTTCCACAAAGTTTCTACCACCCTACAACTGAAATGGACTTCGACTTATTAATTATTAAATATTTACATGTGGAGCTGTATAGGCCTTTGCACTATTGCGTTCGCGTGTACAATTAATTAGCCTATGTATAGCGTAATCAATGTAAAAACCAAAACAAATTGTTCAAACTACTTATTTTACAAAATCCTTTCTCCAAAATATACACGACTATTTATAAAGTAGTCTAATATTTTGCCTAACAAATAGTAATATTATTTGTGATGTGAATATTGTTACCATTTGTACACTTTTTTACGATTTTTTCCTTCAATATATTGACAGTAGCAATCAGAATAACTGTATATAAGCTCATTAGTAACAACTTAGAGTAACCCGTGTTGAAAGCCTGAAACAGGTGCACTTGCGCGGGCCACTGCGAGGCAACGTCTATGAATTCAGAGTTTAGCGTAGAATCGGAGATTTGACGCTAACTCTAGCTATAGCCGTCCTCCCAGGTTGAGGTCTCGATATAAGGCTAGTTTCGATATAAGGAAAGGGTGTAAGATAAGCTCAGCCTTTTTGTCAAAATGTTCCATTTTTTGCTGATTTTTTCTCCCTTTCATTTATCTCATTATGGTTCTTAAACTAAGACCATCATGATCTCCTTTCCTTTCATTTCTTGTTGCTGTTGTTGTTGTTGAAATTAATCATCTATTGTGACGTCTTTTGCGCTTCATTTATAAATTGGAAGGCAATCAATGTACTTTCTGAACTATCAGTAGAAAACAAATACTCCAAATCCATGAAAGAAATATATATATATCACTATAGTTAAAAGTGCGTTGTCATTTCAATGCATTGCGCGAAGCCATATTTTCTTACTTTGCAAGTTTGTTGTTTCCGCATATCTTGTAGTACCCCCCCCCCCATTCGCAACCACCGCCCCCCTCATTACAGCCACGTTGTGGGTTAGTAAGCTAAGTGTCCGTGTGTGTTTTGTGTGCTTGGTTGTGACTTGTAATAGAGGTATCTCCTGCAGATTAAAATGCATGAGAAATCTGCTGCTAAAGATACCTTAACTCTAAGAAAGCCACTGATGAAACTAGCGGTGACTTATATACTCACAGCGCTTCCTTTTTCCTTGAATAAGTCATATTCTGAAGGTACACGGTACCTAAGTTACGTTACTGTTATAAGACAGTTATATCTTAAGTTACCTAAAACTTAACCTGGTACTCTCCTCCATCCATATAGCAGCAACAACGGCCTAAACTAAGCCGTAAGCGTCTAAGAATTTGAAATGAACAAAAAACATTACATTAATTTTGTGGAACACCAATTTTCCTGTATTGTTATGAATCCACATATGCTAGGGGCAGCTAAACGACTTTATTAGCCATGTCGATCTATTAATTGATTGATTAATTAATGGATTTATTGATCTATTAATTGATTGATTGATCGATTTATTGATTGATGGATGGATAACCAATGTATGAACATATTATACGTGGCATGGTCAGAAGGTGAATTAATACAAACTGCAGATTTAAGTAAATGAGGCACAGTGGCGTAGCCACGTTTACTTCTGGGAATAACTGAAAGAGAACTCGCCCCCCCCCCCTCTCACCCTCCCACCGCCAGATAGAATACTACAAAGTCCTAGTTTACAAGACATAAATATACAATTAACATGAGGTGCGTTTTAAGTTACATTTCGAAATTTCTTCAATATCGTTCCAAAAGTTTCAAGATTTAGCACTATTTTGCACTTTCTCTAAGCATCCATCATTTTACCAAAAGTTCTTAAAAGGAAGGGGTACCCCTCCCATTAGACCCCGCCCCTGAATGATATAGCACCTTAACTCCCAGTACATAATGATGGTTGTGCCTCTACTTTGGCATCATTTGCAACAGACCCTGCTAGCATTCCTCGTATGTAGACAACAAACCTTCACACTTTAGCTCTTCAATTTGCCTTCGTTCTTTATGACGTGCTCTGGTTTGGTGTTAACTTGGAAGGTCAATCTATACAGTTAAAATATTTTCAGTATTTCTGGAACGGCACCAAGTGGCCTTTACTGATGTAGGGGGAGGCGGGGGTAGGGGAGGGGGTGGGGGAGGTCAGGCGATTTACTCAGGATAATTTTCTTCCGAGATTATGTAGTTCCATATTTCTTTACTTTTCCGGACAGTTCCTTCCCCCTCCCCCAAAGGAATTCCTGTAAGAAAATGACAGTGAGCACAGAATTAATGTTTGATATGTTACAGACCCTGAGCAAACACATACTATGAATAAGTTCTACGCCACGCTGTTATCAAGTATCTCAATAACATGTATTCCCACACTGACAATGTGTCAATGGCATATGCATATTCTAATACATCTCCATTTATACATAATACCAGTTAAAATGACAAAGTAGCAACTCGTTACGATACTCTGTATATATATTTTCGAGAATTTATTTGTATTATTTATATAGAACTGCTATCCACATTGGGCTCAAAACGAAATTCCGTGCATATCCAATAGCTAAGACTGTTATAGAAGGAAACATTTCCCATCGAAATATTTATAAAAAGCGACCAAGCCGAACCGAACGAATGACTGGTAGAAAATGGCGGCTACGCATACCATTCCCTGAGTAAAGTCCAAATATTCTGTTGATATAACGTTAGGCATTAACTAACTATCCTGAACACTCTGTTTATACTCATTGTTTATTCCAGATTAAATATTAACGTTTTCTACGCGGTACACAGGTACGGATAGACTTTATACAGCCGTTTTGTCGGATTAGTGCTGTGATAAATGCATTGCAACAGTGTACAGTATCGACTGCAAACGACTGGCAGTTTTGAATCAATCTCCGTTGAAAGATTGCTTGTAGATGAGTCAGTTGTCTGGAATATCTGTGTATTCTATAACGCATATAGACCCAGTACTCTCTAACGCAGTCTGGTATATACGTGATAAGTTTCAAAAAAGCGGAAAAATAGAAGTACATCTTTAAACATTCACGAAAGCGATTTAAATTTTCTTTCCAAGATGGCAGGCGAAAGAAAAGCCGAAGAGGAGGCCTATGAGGATCTAGGATTCTGGGAAAAGATTATCCAACCAATCGTGGCCGAATTTACGGGCACCTTTATGTTGGCCTATATATCCGCAATGAGCATAACCTCTTCCTTTATTCTCCCGATCAGCTTAGCCCACGGACTGGCCACCAGCGCTCTTTGCATCGCTTTTGTTAACATCAGGTAAATTGCTTAACATCAAATGGTCCCATTCTAATTGCTTAAAATTTACGAACTGTATTTATATATTCCACTTCGCATTATAGATTGTAAATCATATCAACTGTTTACAATATTTCCTGCAGGCACGGAATGGGGTACAGTACTTCCTATCATTTTCAAAAACAGACTCAAATCGCATCTATTTTTGACTGCACTCCCTGAGCACTAGCGCCACTGAGCATTGGTTTTCCTCTGGATATTGGCGCTATATAAATTTGCATTTATTATTATTATTATTATTGCATAGAAAGGCGGCTTGTAATCGGCTAGTAATGTACATAGACTAATCACTTATTTGTAATAACAATTCAAATTTGCAAAGAATAGTACAATGTACTTATGTCGATCGAAGCATAGTCTTTATTTCTATAGTCAGTTTTTGTGAATAGGTCTGTGTTTCTAAAGAGTATATAACGGATATCTTCGAAGTATCAAAGACTACTATGACACGATAATGGAACAACCAACGGGTCGGTCATGTGGTCCTGCAAATGCACGGGTGCAAGGGTATGTTACCCTCCATGCACACCGAATTCTGTTACCCATTGTTCTAAGTCAGGGTTGTCCAACCTACGGCCCGCGGGCCACAGTCCGGCCCGCCACAGGGTTGCGTCCGGCCCGCCAGAGATGCTCTATTGGTGCGAAATTTTAGTGAGCAGATTTATTGATAACAATTCGAAGCTATATAATCAATCATTCGAACCTTCTGGGTCAAAAAACTGCATATACAGGTCAGTTTGTGTGACACTCTCAGCGGGGGGGGGGGGGAGGCGGCTGGACTTTATTCATCTGTTTTATCAGGAAGGAAAATAAATCAGTGCGCGCAGTGCTCACATTTTGTTGCCTTGGGCTGCGGGCAAAAAATCGAAAAATCGAGCGTATGGTTCATGCGGCCCCCTCCTTCATCATAATCATTCCATGTAGCCCTCCTCTGCAAAAGGTTGGACAACCCTGTTCTAAGTCATCCTTGACTCAAAGCCTCCAAACAATTGACTATGTGAGCCAAGACGCTACCAACTACAGAAGTGTTGTAATGACTATTTCATATATGTTAATGTCGCTCTATGAATGCAACCTTAGTAGATTGTATAATTTGTCTGTCTACGTTTAATATATCCCATTGAACACTACCAACTCCAGACATATGGCAATGATTATTGCATATATGTTAATGTCCCTCTAATGAATACAATCTTAGTAGATTGTAACTTGCCCATCTACGTTTGACACATCCCATTTATCAAGTCTTCTAAACTTTCGTACAAAGTTATGTTGTTGTCGATGTAGTAGCAGCGATGCGTCGACAATTTTATAAAGAAAAATTGTAGGCGTAGCCCTTGGGTCGTTGAAGCAAGTTCCCCCTACAACAAATTTGTTCAACTAAAGTTGTCTAACCATCTTTAATTGAAGAGCCTAAAATGTTTAAAGGGTCACTCCTCGAATATTAACATCTACAATATATATTTAATTTTGTGCCTAAAGTTGAAGTCCGCAAATTATTAGGACACAGACACAAAGATCTTCCATGAGAAATGAGCCACGACCCACCATCCCTCAGAATCAATGCCCAGAATACAAGAAAGTTAGCTAATCCCTTTTGGACTTGACGTTAGCAAAACATAAACTCAATCGATCTCCTTTCATAATCCCCGAAAACATAAACTTTCCGACCTCTCCAGGAAAAATCCCGCGACCCACCGAGCTATTTTCGCGACCCACTTTTAAGCTTTTGGACCGTCCCATTAAAGTCGACAACTCCCTGCAGACACAAACCCGTACATACGGATGGGAGAACCTATGTCAGGTATAGGGGAAATAGGGCGGGAGTGGGGGAACCTGTCATTTAGAGGAAGTATATACAACTGTGTAAACATCTTTGTTTTCATAGTGGGGGTCATTTCAACCCCTGTACCACCCTGAGTGTCTGGCTGTCTGGTGGTATGAAGCTATTACCATTCCTCCTCTACTTGCCCGCCCAATTCGGTGGAGCTCTCATCGGTGCCGTCTTTATTCGAGTAAGTATATAAAATAGTGTATATGATATTTAAAATCCATAACATAGGCCTATGCAAGATATGGTGTGTAACGTATATACCACGTGACAAATATTACGTGTAAGCTGTATAATATATGAATCATATTATTTATGACATATTTAAGATATTAGTAAATATGCCACTATTATGAGTCACATTTGTATATTCTACAATGTATGTCATAAACTGTATCACATCATGACATGTAAAATAGTTATCCAGCAAAGTATGTCATGTGCATGCACATGTGATAAATATGATAATTATATATCTCGTGTGCAAATAAGTATGTCCCTTAAGCCCATATAATTATGTTCGACGCTCCTGCGTTTGTATTATGTTGACTCGAAAGCGATTCCACACAGTGATAGCTCACAAAGTGCAATTTTAAAGAAAATTGTATTGAACAATACAGTAGGGTAATATACAGCATTTACATCGAGCACTTTCTCTTGGATTACGTGCATTTTATTGCGTCTTTATATATATATATATATATATATATATATATATATATATATATATATATATATATATATCTATATGCATGTCATCACTGCTACACAATAGTAGAATGCTTTATTGACCGAGGGTGTCCCAGAATTATACCTCCTGATCAAGTTTCATTAAATAATTGCAAAGAGGAAAATGGTTATTTTTCGTGGAATTGAAGAAGACGTTTCTACTATCGATGTTATCATTTGTGTCTAGTATGTTTACATAACTGCTCCAAACTGTTTTGGCATGTTATTGTACTATTTTTCTCTTAGGCCAAATGGAGTGATTTGTCAGTTACATGTATCAATATCACAACATAATCCTTGCTGAGTTTACTTTTTGTTTACTTTACTGCATGAGTTTACTGATTAGAAAAAGCGAATGTGATACCCGCTCCGTCACGGATTCTTATAACGTATGAAGTTAATGCAAGAATCCAACAACCAATATCAACAAGTGAACTGCCGCAGATAGTTCAACGAAAAAATTGTCCCATGGAGCACACATGCGGAAATTACAGTATCCATTCACATTAACTTATATTCTCTCACAGTATGGATGAAGCATGCGATTATTTACAATGAACAGGCACGCTAAATGGATACGTTTGGCCTACACTGCTTTCGATAGGGATGTTCTATAAAAGATGTTCGCTTAATTTTCTTCTAATGTATAAGTAATCTGCTGGATCCCTATAATTGACCAATACTTTGATAATCCATAATGAGGACAAAATCGTGGGATATCTGGGAAATGTGTCCAGCTGTACGGCTTCCACGTGCACTATGTGATATGTAGGTTTCGTGAACATCAATCAACAAAGAATAATGATTACGTGACAGTCGAAGGATCGCGTGATCCGAATTTTTAAAACCCACTCTGTAATATTCCCAAAATATGCTTTAGAAAGTCAAATCTCATGTCCCTCTTTTTCAGACCATAATAAGAAGCATTTTACTGCCATCATAAGAAACCTTTTATTCCCGTTATTGAAACATTTTACTTACTTGAGTTAACCCCTGACAATGTCCAAGAATAATTCGTAACATAATTCGAACCTCCATGAATGTTCGTTAACTATGACTATTTTTGTTTTGCTCGTCAGGCTTCGTTGAAGGACAGCTCGTTTCAAGACATTCACGGAGGAGCGACGGTGTTTCGCGGTAACCGAATGATCAGTCCTTATAATGACTATGAGATGATCAACACATGGGACACGACCCCAGTCCTGGGACTCATCACCAATATAGTGGTATCAATCGTCATCTTTACCGGCTATCTGCAATGTAACATTGACAACAGACGGGCTGAGAAGGTACCGATAGTTTACGGCTTTGGTGTCGCCGCAGCTACACTTGCGACGTACGTTTCATTCAATTTCTTCTGTCTCTCTGATACTATAAATGGGTGGGATTGACTTTATGGTGGGTGGTATGTGGGAGAATGGGAGGGGAAGGGAGGGGAGGGTAGGCTATATATGGGTGCGTTAGAGGTGGCATTGTAGTATTGAGTAGGATGGGTTAGATGAAGAGTAAGATGAGAGTACTTGACATATATACCTTTTCAATTTGATCTCTATAGGTACGTCACTTCCGGTGGTGGATTCAACCCGGTGGTGAGTTTGTGTAATGGCATGTTGGCTGGCTACTTTGATGATCTCTACATCTTTATCGTGGCGCCATTCTGTGGGTGTTTAATATCTGCAGCATTTTTCAGGTTAGTATAAACAAGCACATCTATACAACAGCTGTTTATGTTCACTAATTGCAATTTCCCGCCAAGCAAATAAGCAACAAAAACAGGCTACCAATAAAGCAGACGTGCGTGTATTTACATGTCGGGAGAATCTACTTACTCATGGGGGTGTCGAGAGCCAGTTCGATTACAAAAGTGTCACCGCCCCCCTTCACCCCCGGGACCCACTTCACCCCACCCCTTCATGATAAGTCTTCATTTGTCCTTCAGCATGATATGAAAATGAGAATACATTATTCTTTTCCCCATACCGTGCTCCCCCCTAACTGACCCCGATCCAAGGGCTGTCCTCTCTGATTCCCCTTTCGCTAGATCTGCTTACCGGCAGCTCGTTATAAGCACAACATGCTGTTTTACATATACAAATCATCTTTGGTAATAGTAAGGGTCACATACGATACTGAAAGATAGACTGGTTGTAAACACTTGCTATGAGTTGGGAATTGATGAAGACCAGAGGTCCGCAAAATTGTTGGCCCTACGACCATGGATCTTCCATGAGAAATAGGGTCCAATCCCCAAGACCCCCACCCCTTGGGACAAAAACGGTGCTCAGAATGTATGGAAGCTAGTTCAAACTATAGGGACTAGTTTAAACAATGTTTAAACAATAACCTAATCGATCTCAGTTGGCAAGTTCCGAAAACTGTAGATCAAATCCCCCCTCCCCCCCCCCCCGCCGACATACCGGAAAATTTCGCGACCCAGAGTTTGCAAGTCGACGTTGTAGACAAACATTATTGCTATCTGAAAAGCCGCTACAATTAAATGTGAGTGTAATTGAAAAGAAATGGAAAGCAAAACAAAAAGGCAAAACAGCTTCGTATACCAAGACTGTGACTACATATTATGATTTTTTATCTAAGTAAGGGTATAATCAGAAGATTACACTTTTAATACTTGCTAACCAGACACAAGCTATACCACACGACGAGGCAGTATATCAGACGAAACCAGAAGATTATAAAAAAAAAAAAAAAAGGAATAATTTCCCATTATTTATTTCTTTTACTTCTAAATTTAAAACACAACCTTGAATGAGCGTTTGATTTTCAACTCTGTTTTAATGCTCATATATAAAGTGTCCCCCACCCCCACCCCCAAGCCCCGTCGTAAAACCCGGTACATATCGTACGATCAGCCAAAGCCCGACTTTTGCAATGCAAACATCGGATTACTTTATCTGTCAAAAACTTCTCGGGATAAATATTTTGTTATGAACTGTAGTGTCAATATAATTCCTACAGTTCCTAAAATGTAATCCCCGTATATATTTAGAAGGCGCAATGTGTTCATAATATGCAATCGGAATTTTCCAAGGAAATTTCCCAAGGGGATAGAGAATTGTCAGCTTTTTTGACAAAACCCGTTTTTTTGGATAATAATTGCGATGCTGTATTATGTTCCGCGCCACGATAGATTCATTTAATCTAGGTTTGTAAATCGTATCCCGAGCAAACATACCACTGTCAAAATGATCAACGTCATAAAGTATGTCGCAGCTAAAAGAGTATATGCAATAAACCATTTATAGTCTCAGACGCAACAGCAATAACATTAATAAAAAAAATATTCAAAAAAAAAAAATAGATAAGCCCGTGAGGAAAAAGAACACAAATTCTTTGCACCTTTAATAATACACATAATAATAACGGAAATACAAAACCAGCTATCGTATTTAATAGAGACGCCAGTGGTGAATAATTTGCAAACTAGTTGACAAATTTTATTCCCCCTTTTTTTTTTGGGTTGAGATATCCAGGTTTCATTTTCCCTTCATACATAAGGTTGAATACTTAAGAATTCCTTTGACATGTACAGAGTCTCATAAACTTCAATGTTCAGTGCTTTTTCGTCCCTTGTTTATCACCCCAGCTTCCTCTTCCCCCCCCCTCCCCCTCTATTCGAAAGAAACACAAACTATTTTTACGTCTTTTTGATTCCACTTTACAGGCTCGTACTCGGCGATGACGACAAGAGATTCTTGGGTAAATAGGTCAAAGGTCACGTAATCCACGCCTTCACCAGTGACCTTTTTTATTCTTAGCCGACATCATCTCCTGAAACAGTTCGTTGGAAATAAACTACGATATATGTCGACAACCAATTAACCAAAAAATACAAAATATCTAAAGAAAAAAAAAACAGACTTCCGATTAGAACTATAATGTGTGTAGACTGATAAAAGGTTTTGAACACGCTTATGTTAATCTATGTTAATCCTTTGTTTGTATAAGTCTCTGTAAATCAATTGTATTATCATGATTTTAAATTGATATTTCCTCAAAACCATTATTCAGTACAAAGACCAAGCATGCAGTTTTCTATTTTTTCTTTCTGTTTTCTCATTGAGTAAAGGATATAAAGAAGGCTGGCTAGACATTTGTCGACACCCAATAAAATCTTATACACTTGTTGTTCGGTAACTATCCAGTCCCAATAAACTGAAACGCTTTTGGATAAAAAAAAAAATATTCAAAAATTAAATGTATCAAAATACCAAAGACGCCTTATGGAGGTCGAAACATTTGGCAGCTGGTGACCATTTACATCGTTCTAGCATATTGTGTTATGAATATCATATCACTATAATGACGAAATACAGACTGCGGTAAAATATCAGTCAAGTTTTTTTATTAAACAAATATGGAGAAATCATTTGCATTTTTTTCTTTATTGTATCACAATGAAAGGGTAATGTAATGCACTGTTTATTCAAAACGTGGTATGTTTTGGGGGGCTTGGAACATGACAAACGATACCAATTTAGGTAATATTATTAATCATGTGTATACTTTAAACATGCATTTTTTCACTTTCATTTCTTATTTTTACGGCTTCTACTTTGAACTAGCGACAACTTAAGTGTTAGTCTTTGTTAACTGTCGGTAACTACTATATTAAAGCTATTTAGGTTCTTCTTTTATTCGTTTTATTGCTTGCATACTGCTGCTTACTATAAAAAAAACTGCGTTATATCTAAGTTAGATTAATATGAATTTTAATCACCTATATCTGATTACAATATAACCGTACGTAGTGACATACAGAGTCATTACAAAATTTGTTTTCAGGATGGGTATATACTACTCTTGATGTTAAGGTCAGCATTTGTATGATTGTCATTTAAAAGGCTTGTGGTCGGTTCTGTTGGGTGGTGTAGGTGGGAAACCCGAGTTGAAATCAAAGTCATTCATTTCCACAGTGCATGGAAACTTGTGGAGAGTTGTGGGATTGTGCAGCATCCTGCTATGATTGTGTCAGGCAAGTTAGTCAGATTTAAAGAGATACTGTTCATAAGGGTTGTTTCCATCAACAATCGCACCATCTCTTACGAGCATTAAATTTTCCTCGATGTTTGCTGGAAGTTGATTCTTGTTTCTCTTTCATAACTCCAAAGAGTGAAAGTTCACTCTTTGATTGTGTCCAGGATATCCAGTTGTTAGAGACGTGAATGTTATGTGTATTGATAAGTGATTACACATCAATTTATAGGTCTAAAACGAGTGAGTGCTTCGTTCGTTTTCAGACGACTGAAAAGTCTGAAATAACTCCTCTAAAGAGGAATCATTGTGGACACTCTAGATGAGTGAATTCTCACTCTTTGGAGTTAAGGGTTTTTTTTTGTTACTTTATTTAGAGAAATATCATCTCAGATAAAGAATCACTCATCTCGATTCACGATTATTCACAACAGACACCTACTCAGTGTATGAAATATATATCCTAGAAATTATGTAAACCACAGAGCTTATTAAAAGAGAAATAATCTTATCTTCATGTTACAATAAAATCCTTCCTTAATAATTCATTTTATATCACTGCTTTGTAATAAAAAATATTTAGCAAGAAAAAGAAGCGATGTTATGTACTTTGTGTTCTCATTTCTTTATTGCTTCACTTTTTCATCTCAAACTTAATAACTGAAAATAACCAGAAATCATACATGAAGGTAAGCCATACATGTTAATATTCATGACCTGCACACCAAAATGAAGAGGGATTATCTTTTGACAAATGCAGGAAAATATAAAGGAAGGTACCAGGAATCAGTTATCATGTTGATAAAGGATATTTAGTGACATAGTATCAGCATAGATACATGCATGAATATTCATGAGGTGAAATTTTATGATCTTATATAGCATGTATCTATATAATTACATTGTATTATCCAAGTACATGTATACACATAATTAGACATACAGACATACTTTTTCAGAGATATCTGATTAAGAATTCTATCGTCACTGATTAATATTCATGATATGCACACAAAAAACAACACGGTTGATTGTATGAATGTAGTGTGGCAAACCTAATATGCCAAGGATGAAACCATGGAACATTTGGTTCTTGTCTTGTGTTTAAAAGCCATTTCTTGCAATTTGATGAATATTAATGACATTAACTTGGAGACGTCACGCAAATGTGCTTACTATGTACCAACATCACCATACCAGTATGAACCAAATTTCACGTTTAGCCCCGCCCATTTATTAGTATTCATAGCATGGGAACCAAAACAATCACTCATCACGGGGCATCTACCTACCAAGTATGACATTGATTCAACATGTGGTTGTTGAGATATGTTGTTTACAAGTTGTTTTTGAGGATTTCTCATTAAGCCCCACCCAATCAGGAATGTTAGAGGTAAAACTAGTTGTTGTAAAAGACAGGGAAAACGTACTCTCCAATTTCAAAATCATGATAAAAACAGTTAATTTGAATTATGTATTACAGCTTTGCAATAACTGTAACCAAAACAACCTTTAACTTTCGTCAGTGACGGTTACGCATACAACCTTGTTGCAGTTATGCTTTTTTTCAAAAATGTTCGATTTTATCACTGATTTTCAACCAGATAGTGGATTGTTTATTTACACGTCCTCTTCTTATCCATGTTTAATACATTCTGAGGACAAATAAAGCTGAAGTGAAAGTATTTTAATGGTAGACTAATTCACTCTTGTATAAATATTTCAGCTGCAAAAGTAACTTTGTTTAACAAACCACCCAAATTCAAATCTCTGACATGTGGCAAAGTTACGGCCTAACCTTTGAATGTTACAACACCAGTCAGACGCAATTGTGTTACAACTGTTCAACAATGTGAAATGCAATTCTCTCAGAATTCGGTTAACTGATTGCACTCCTACTACAATGGGCAACCATGGTTTATGTCTGTATTTGAAAAAAGAAAAATAAGAAAAGGAAAACGACATGTAGCAAGTCTTTATGAGAACAGACCTACCTATACTGAGACTAATCGTCTGAATGTATTTCCTTTACTTTCCTTTCATTTATGTTTTTGCTGTTTTCTTCTTATTTTTTTCTCTCTCCTTTTTTTTCTTTCATTCTTTGACAAACGATCTTTCCAATATTATTGATTGCAATTAACCAAGAAGAGAAACAACTATTTACTTCTAACTTCGATATTCAATTCAATTACAAATATAAGACATTGGATCGAGAAAACTTGCATCAGAACATTCTAATGTAATTATTTCGACTGCAATTTGGTGGTACTATGTCAGAGAAATGCCCCGACTTTTAGGGAAACAAGAACATGTCACGCACTGACTAACTTTATTTGTGCGAAATTTGCAAAGACTCTCTCAAGTCAAGATAGTCCATTAAAAAAATGTCTCTTTAACTTCTTAAAAGGCTCAAATATGACTTTTATTTGTGGAGTTATTTTTTTCGTTTTTCTCTAATATAATGATAGCTCACGGTTTCTAAAAGCAAATATGAACATAAAATCACAATTGGTTACCTAAAAGCTTGTCACATTAAGTATTGCCATCACTTTTCTACTTAATTAAGAAGTATTTATAGGCATCTGAAAACATTTCATGTTGCTTTATTTCACCAAGAATGAAGAAAATTAGATATCAACTTGCAATCCGTGGACCAAGAAACTAAAATATCTAAATACATACGTAAATATTTGACTGTGATTTGGTAGTACTGAGTTTGACAAATGTCTCTGACATTTACAAACAAAAACACATCCCACACACAGACCGACTAACATGCTTCTAGATTTGCAAAAACATTCTTAAGTCAAGTTATTTCATTTAAAAACGAAAAAAAAATCTTCTCTCCAAATGATAATTGCTAAAGTAATGATGGATCACGGTTTCATTTTGACGGTTATGAATTTAAATTTGAGCAGGAATACCCTCATTAAAGATGACAATAATAAAAAAATATCAAAAAAAAAAAAAAAAAACTGATTACCTACTAAATGTCAATTTAGTTGTCACCGTATTCTCCTCATCTAATTAAGAAGAGATAATGGATCCCCAGGATAATTTATTTGTTAATTTATCATCCACCAAAACAATGACTGACAGAAGTAGACATTAACTTTAATAGATTACAAACGAAATTATTGATCATAAACTCTAACTCTGTGGAGCACAATTTTTGATTTCGTAATGGAGTAAATATTGACTTATTTTGCTAATTACGAGACGCCAAATGATAGCAAACTCATGGATTTCTCTCACACATCTAAATAAATATTGTCAAAATATCAGGGTATAATTTAGTGCTTAAATATATTTTTTTTGGAGCAATTCTTCATGGATTATAAAATTATGTCAATCATAAAAAAAATTAAAAATAGCAAAGTTTTGGTTGACATAAACTGCTAGACATATTTGCACTTGTGTAGCAAGTAATGATAACTAGTATTGGTCCCAAAGTTTGGCATGCTAAAAAAAATGGCTTAAAAAAGCTTTCAAGAATTACTCCCCTGGAGGGTCTGACCACCCAAACGATGCCCTCATATTAATGAGCGATTAATTAGATAATTAACTGTGTCAGTGAGAACAAACTCTTCGAGGGTGAAGGAAAATGCTTGTTGAAATTTGAGAATGAGTGACCACTTTTTCCACTTTCTAGCATATTTCCTGGCCAAACTGATGATCTTTACTCTATTTTGCATTACTATGTCATTATACGATACCAGGTATTATTCCAGGTACCGTGACTTGGTTGCAATCAAAACCCAACGCAAAACACAGCTTTAAGTAGTGTCACCAAATGAATGGAATTCAGATCTGGATGATTTGGCCCACTTTCCCAGACCACTGAACTCATTGATATATCCTGGCAAATATATTTCTCTGTCCAGAGCACGATTTACGGGTCCGCACCATCATCTGGTAAATCTTTAATCTCTTCTCCATCGATTGGTTTTGGCCAATCCAGATTTACTGCCTGAAAAAAAAAAAAAAAAAAAAAAAAAAAAGGAATTATTGCAAAGCCATATCATATTTTTGCAATTGAAAGGTTAAAGTATTTTAAATAGATATCATACAAGGATAATAAACTTAATATCCACTGCTGTTACTTCTGGGTTTCATCGCTGCTTCCGTTTCTGAGATATAAAATACTGAAATGTTTTAATTCAGTTTGGGGACAAGGGAATGACACAGCAATCTGCGATATCACATTGTAGTGAGTAGCAACATATCGAAATTTACTTTTCTGACTTTCTCATATTTAATGAGTGTGTCTAATGGTTCTTAATACGTGACTGGATTGTACCTAATCATACCACATCCAATTAACGACAGTAGAAAAATAGTCAATCCTTTTGACAGCAATCGTCAATCTTGTCTTGTAGAAATGGCCAAGAATGACTTTCAATTAAACAAGGGTAAAACCAAAGACAAAGTTTACACTAATAGAAGATTTTAGAAATTAGAAAAAAGACAATAGTTAAATAAACTAAGTGAGACATGAAAACAAAAAGAAAAAGTTGCTTTCTTATCCAGAGATATTTCATAAACAAAACTGCAAAATGGATACAAATATAATGATCCGTTTAAATATTTACTTTATTTGGCGCTAACTGACAGAAGAAAAATAGCCAGCACAAATATTGTCCTCGTGCGAAGGAGAATATTTTACCGCGATAGTCAAGATAAAACCGATAGAAACTGGATACATAAAATTAGATTAATAATCTTACAGAATTTCATTCCTTTCATCCTGGAAAGTCCAATAAATTTGACGGTTTTTATATTTCTCTCTTATTTTAGTCATCGGATGAAATTGAAATCCTGAACGAAAGCCAATTTTACCGCCGGTTCTTACCCTCGAGAAACATCTATTTATGTCTAATATGCCTCAGAAGTAAATGCAAACACTGACAATAGAATACAAAGAAGCTAGCTGTCCATTTATCCTTTGCCGCCTGAGGTAGTATAGCAGCAGATTTAATAATAAAGACTTTTAATGCTACCCAAGGGAAAGAGAAAAAGAAGAAGTCTATAATGGTGTTTTGTCTGGCTTTATTCAGTGAAAATGTAGTAAAATAACCACAAAAAGGAGCAATCTGATGGCAGGTAATAGGAGAAAGGCATTTTCCAATATCATATTTCATAAAAGCTTTGATTCGGCCCTTTTTATCCGGAGGTTTTCAACCTTCTGAGATAACTGGTTACAACCTTGCTTCACAGAAAACTCTGCATGGTTTTCAATTTACGAAAGTAACAATTTATTTTTATTTTAATAAGAAAAACTGTGATTTCTTTTTTCATTTAAAATTCAAATCCATCCACCATGACTTATTGTCTGTTGTGGTCTGTGAAAATAGCTCAGACTACTACGAGATCAAACAAGCAAGCCGACGTGGTTAGTGATTCCTTTATACCAGGTTTCATATGAAAATATTAAATGTAAAATTTGTGGCCAATATTTTCAAGGTATTATTGACTTCATGTCATCAGGAAGGCTTTTGGACTTGATGTATGCTTACTAATCATCTTCATCAACGTTTTCGTTTGCAGATATCCTGTTAACAATGTTTTTGTACTTTGACTTGTTGACCTCGAATAACCTTTGACCTTGCAGTGTTTGTAATCAGTAAAGCAAATCTAAATGCCATGTATGAAGTTTACTGTTAGCAATATCAACTAATCCTGTTAACAAGGATTTTATACTTTCACCTTTGTTGATGTCAAATGACCTTTGACCTGGACTGTACACACCATGTATTAAATTCATCTAAGCTTAGCTTTTAGGATTTTGGACATTGATGCCTGTTGTCCTCAAATGACCTTTGACCTCTATGAAAATAATCCGGTTCTTGCATTCATAGAGGTGGATCCACACCAAGCAATATTTTTGGGGTGTTTACATTTTGACCTATGTTGACCTAGCATGACCTTAAAAAAATTTCTTTAACTAATTAAGATGGAACTACATACTAAGTATGAAGCTACTCATAGGTTTACCTAGGGAGCTATGGCAGTGACAATGCTTTTGTTCTTTGATCTCTGATGACTTCCTTCGACCTTTGACCTCTATGTAAAACAATAGGCTTCTTGCAGCCACTAAGATGGATCCACATTCCAAGCACAAAGTTAATCCATTATGCTGTTTGCAAGTTACCATGCTTACAAGCCAAAGTGCCACGTACATAAACATACACCTCACCAACACATAGATTTCTTTTTGCGTCCGGCACGGAATCAACATGGAAAAGCACCTTCTGGAATTTATGTATTCCATTGTGAATTATTATTATTATTTTTTTTCTTTTGCAAGGGTGACTTGAGGCAAGACTTAATGTAAGTGCCAAGTCTCATACTGTACAGTTCTGAAGCAATCAATGCTTTTAAAATAAACACAGTAATTCAGTTAGCTCCATGAGTCAAATTAAAGAGGGCATACATAGCAGGGTTGTTGATTTTTTTGATTTTTTTAAAAAAATCAAAAAAATCGGATTTTTTTTATTTAAATCAGATTTTTTTGATTTAAATCGGATTTTTTTGATTTTTTTAAAACCACATTTCAGTTGGACCCCATTGTTGCCTACATTATCACATATATGCACCCATATCCACCCAGATCATTATATCCCCACATTGGGGATATTATGGTGTTGATCACTTTCAATTTGACCACATGTGACCCACTGCAGTGGCCATTTAATTCATCCAATTTGAACAAAACAAATGAGAGCAACGTATGGTGGTACCAAAAGTTGGTGGTGATCTCATATAGTTCCTGATATTCTCCCATTTGGCTTTTAAACACACTGTGATTGCTATGATGTGGGGATATACGTTGGCGGTTTAACGCCAGCTGATGTCTAGTTTTAATATATAAGCCTTATAGGCCTATAATATATTCAGAATACTTTGCAGGCTAATTAAACCTGGGCCCTGGGCCTCAATCAATTTCTTTGCCAAACTATGTAAAAACTAAAATACTCGCTACATTTCTCTAAATGTTTTATGTAACCCTAGTTCTGACCGTGATGCACTTGTGTGCGTGATATGATTCCTTTAAATAACAATTTCCAACTCGATAAATATCTTGGTAAACACTGAAACTCAAAATTTAAAAAAGTAGTATGCTGTTTATTTAGATCTGATGCATCATGTCTTTTACTGTTTTAGGCCCTAATTGACTTGGACAGTTGGACTACAACAGTTCTGAATTCTGAAGTTAGCAAAATAGATGTTTTTAATGTTTCTATTATTTATTCGTTTCCAACTTCCCATTGATGTTTTCACTGTAGGCTATAGACGGAATAAAACTGAAAAATGACCGAAAAATCTGGTATGTATCTGTCATTACTCCATACCTAGGAATACATCGACCCAGAAGGTCACTTAGGCTTTTGGAATGACTTTGGTCGCATGATCGTATATGGA
Source organism: Apostichopus japonicus (assembly GCF_037975245.1). Classification (NCBI taxonomy): domain Eukaryota; kingdom Metazoa; phylum Echinodermata; class Holothuroidea; order Aspidochirotida; family Stichopodidae; genus Apostichopus; species Apostichopus japonicus. The sequence continues at coordinate 29,237,338 of NC_092568.1, forward strand.
CAGTACCAGCCTCTCTTTTAGAACATTGCTCACAGACTACTATAATCTAATTTAGTTGCTCCAGGGATTGCCTTTTTCACCTTAATCCAATGGACTCAACATTAAGCCTCATTCACCTCCCGGAGTCCTGGTCCTCGATTCCTCGAAGAATGAAAGGAATGGTCACCTCCTGTCTATCACCACTGAGTTGTGCCGCAACAAAACCAACCATGCAATACATCACTCAATATATCATATGCATGCATACAACTTTCATGGCATCAAAATATAGCAAACTACATTCCTGATTTTGTAGGGTTTAGCTACAAATTCCAGCGTAATGAGTATGGAAATTTAGTGTGTGAACGAACTACAGTGTACAGTATGTCTGGTTCAAGTAATCTAGGCCTAGTAATTCTGGTACCACAGAGACTGGAAATAATGAGGGGGGTAGCCTGAATGTCTTACAATAAATTATTGTGTGTACTCTAATATAGAATTGGTGATTTGCAATGATTTCAAGCAACTATTCACATAAAAAATGGAAAAGTAGTAAAAGTGATTTAAATCAGTGATTTTTTTTAAAAAAATCATCTGATTTAAATCGCGATTTAAATCAGTGATTTTAATCAAGGTGATTTAAATCAAACAACCCTGATACATAGAGATGAACATATCCAGCAAGAACAGTGTTCTACCCTCTAAAGTTCTTACTCAATCTATGGGAGAGAAGAACCAGGCAATTGTTACCGTATTTACAAGAAATTCCTCTTTTTCCTTGTATTTTTGTCTTGCAGATAAGACCTTTACAATGAAGTTGAAATGCCGATGTTGTTTGATTTTATAAACCAAAAAATTCAGAAAGTTGTCAAATTTGGGATCAAAGTTTTTAAACTCAGAAGGGCACTTTTAAGCAGACTGCTGCACAGAACTTCAAAGTGCTAGTCCCCCCCCCCCCCCCCAGCTCCACAGCGTGACGAATGTATGTCAGTGACGTCAACACGGGATGCAACAACAGATTTCTACCTATCTATGTTATTTTTTTGGTTATTTCCTAACTTTTTTTACTAATTTCTTTTTTACTTCTCTTGGGGATTTAACTTATAAATTGTGGATATAATATTTACAAGGATATGTTGAACCTTCTTAGTAACTGTAGTAGCTACTGCTGTTGCCTTATCTTTGACTTAGAATTCAAAATGATACCTACGGATGAAATTATGCAGAAATAGGCTGTATTATATCATTAGTGATACAGCAAATTATCTTAATTTATTCATTTTAATTAGAAATAAGTATCACCCTTAGGAAAGAGTGATATCCTATCCTTGATTTGCCGAAACAACTTTTTAATTTCTCATTATACATTATACACACTATATCACTTTGAACAGAGATCGACTATACTAACAAAATAATCTTTAAAGGCAAAATTTATTTTATCGAAAGATATTCATGTCACATTCTCGTGTTACTTTTGTACTATAAAGACAGATCAGATAAAAACTCATACTTCCTATTTTTCTTTTCTTTTTTCAATTTCTTAATTTCATAATTTCATTCTCATTTATGACTTTGCTAACACATTGCAGTCACTGCATGCTAAGGAAGAGTCTGATACATGTTTCGAACTCCTAGCACTGTGTATACAGTTTAAATAACTTTGCTCACAAACATAGAGAAAACAGGAAAAATGTCCACACAAAGAGACTAAAAGTATGTTTTGAAATTTTAGTAAACTTTAAGCCATCAAATGTAAACAATTTTCATGACTGGGACACATGTCAAAAGTTGACACAATTTTGAACATTTATGAACCACTAAAGCAACTTTGGCTTGGTTAGTATACTTTAACCTTTAACCTACCTTTTTTTCTCTCACTAAACTGGGACTCAAATATCCAAATAAGGGCAGCGTTCAGGCTTTATCTTTTCACAGGGTTGACATTAATCAGTGCATGTTAATCAGTGCATACTAGAGATGACAATAGGTTTTTGGTGACATTGTTGCTGGATAATGCACCTATCTATTCCTAAATAACAATTCCATATCAAGGCAGAATATTTCAAATATTCAAGATATCCTTCATTCTTATTAATACTATGATATAGAGATTTGTGGAATACAGTAGGTATGTGCACGAAAATGATTTTTTTTTTTTGTAAAAGAAGCCATGTCAATATTATTCCTTGCTAAGTTTAATTCTTAAATACATCAGGACTGTGTCAACACTAGAACTCACTTTTAATTCAAACTTTTCAATTTAATATATGAATAAATCTCAGCCTGCTTCCTGTCAGGAAAAAAAACCCAACTGAAAATCATGTTTAATTTTAATCACTTTGTTGATGACAGGTTGATGACTCTATAAACAATAGAGTACATACCAAAAGGAATATTCTGTGTTCATTACATTATGATTTTGTTCACTACTTTTGTAAGACTAAGTCTTCTTCCTTGACAAGTATACCATAATTCATTTAATAATTTTACCACAACAGAGCATTATAATTTACCTCAACGTCTAGAACCAGAATGTCTGCCTCTGTTCCGAGTATCGTGGAAACGTTTGGTTCCGTACGTCCAAAGTCGCCATGCACAAACTCCTTGATGTATCTGAAGGGATTATTAAGTTAAAAATATTCAAGATATATCAAAATTCAAACAAAAAGAGCTTTTTAAACCAATAGTAAAGAAAGTACAAGAAATGCCAGCTAGTCATTCGTTGACCTAAATGTTTCTAACATGAACAAACTTTTCGACCCTTTATTCACATAAACAACAGAATTTGTTTCAAAATAGAGCAGCAAAAGTTGTTTCTAAAACTTTTACAAATGGCAGAAGCTGCCAGTACATCCATAAATATCTATGTTGCCAAAGCGAAATGCTGAGAATGTTGTTTTAATACTAAGCGTAGTGTTTTCCGATGCTGGAATTGAACAAAAACCTATTCAAAGCTTCGGATGATTTCAGCTATACAATTAACGTGACTCTTTTTATCTTCAAAAACTAGTGGGAGAAACAGGAACAATACCTCCCCTAGTTTGCACACACCTACCCCCCACCCCCCACCCCACCCCCATGGAAACAACATTCATGGGATGCTGATTAGGAAAAAAACGTTAAAACACCTAAGATGTAAACATTGGATAAGGATACGTTCCTGCTTGGGTGCAAAGATGAAGTTTAAAATGATGATCATCTACAGGAGTGGTTGATAAACTGTGCACGATTTTTTCTCTTGTGGCAAGAGGGCGCCGATGAAGAACTCGAATCGGTGTCTTCTGTTGCAATGTCAGATTCTGCAGAATATGTGAGAAGAAGAAAAAAGTTTGTGATCAAGCTGCTCATTTATATAAATCAGATACGGTCATAGTAACATCAATCTCCTGGATGTTATTCTGGATACAAAAGAATTTTGTTACACAACAGATCCATAGAGATCTATACAGAATGTGACTCACAATCTTTTATCAAATATGAAATATTCCGGATAATAATCTAACTGAGCTGGATGTGATCAATTTAGCACTTTCTTTAAAAGTTATGGACACCCACATAATAAGCTTGTCAAGAACGATGGTTTCCAAGTTTCACCTTTTACATTTTTTGTCTCCTTTAAACTAATTGTAATAAATAAATTTATTTGGCTTGATGCATTAACTTTGATGGTTTAAGACTTGTCACAGCAAAAGGGCATATCGTGTCAACAACGAACAATGTTTAGTACACCACTCACATTCTATACCAGATGGATCAACAACTAGTGGCCTAAAACCTACAGCCTTTCAACACACACTGGAAAATGTAACAAACCGTCCAAAACAAACAACTTGATAAAGAAGTTACATGCAAATATCACAAGGCTCGGTCAGGTGGCAGCGCGACGCAAAATGCAGCTATAAATTAACGAAGACGCTATTGTTACAGAGATTCTTACCTCAATTTTATCAAAAGTCTCTAGCATTTCAGGGGTCACTTCTTTGGCCACCCAAACTAATGCAGTATAGTCTTTAGTCTTCTCTTGTTCTCCTTCCTTCAATTTACTCGTCTCTTCTCTGTGAAGAACAAAAATATGGAAATTGAAAAAAAAGGAACATCTTATTACCTCTGATTGAAACATTTTGGCTTGAATGGCATGGCACATAATGAATAACTGATGCAAATTATCATAAAGGATATACCAGATTCTGATGTGTTTTTTTTTTCTGTATCATATTTATGTTTTAGGAGTGATTTAGTCTTGTTAATTGTATGTAATATGTAATATTGTTATTTTTACACAAAAATTGTATGTGACTTTGCTTCTGAATTTTTTGTTTCAAATGGACACTCATGTAAAGAGCAACTAGTGAAAGGTCACTATTTAGCGCATTATGAACCTTGCAGCTTACATTTTTAAAGTTCCAATCCTTATAGGAAGATATATTTTTACTTATATATTCATGATCCTCAGTATACTAACTTGTATTTTTAAAGTTTAACATGAGGTTATCGTTTCTCAGGAAAGTCTGTGAAGACTGTGTTATATCGTAATGACAGGTCTATTTTTCATCCAACGGCAAAGATTTATGGTACAAACAAATCACAGCCCGATATCCGCAGCAAATTTGAGGAGGAACTTACCTGGTAACGATCTGCAGATCCCTGACTGCAATGTTAGTCGTCTGGTTATTAATTGTCTGTGAGGGATAAATCAAAAAGGCTCGGTGACGAAGCTACAATCTTTCAGCAAGACAAATTACTTAACAAACAAGAAACCCAGCTTTATAGTGCTAAGTCATGGTTGACTGTTTCTTTTTATTCCTCAGATGGTTCTCTCCCATTTCCTAAACAAATACATTTCTTTCAATCAAATTCAGTAAAAATTACAACAAATCCTTGAATACATAAATCTTGGTGCTTTATTAGTGAAATAAAAATATATTGTGAATATTAACATACTTCCTGTTATTTTGCGTTTCTCGAAAGAAGCATTTTTCAAAAAGACGAAAATCTCTCAAAGCCCCCAAAATATCCAAATCATATATGCAAGCCGACTACTGTTGCTGATAGAAGCACAATCCTCTCAGAGTAATACTGTCATACTTGATGTATGCAAATCCCTGTTAGATTCTAAGAAATGCACAAAACAGCCTAAGGGTAACTACTAACTATGTTTCCAGACAAAGAGTGAAAAAAGAAAAAGAGCCTTAAAATATAAACGAGCTTACATTTTGTAATATTCTCATGTCTTCTGTTGTTACTGTAGTTTTGTGCGGGCAGCTCATCTCGGCGGCAAATGGTCTGCCTATAAGAAATAATACAGTCGAATCGAATATATGGGCCATTATTCCATTGATATTCAGAAAATTATGTACGTAAGCCAGGTAACTAGTTTATCTTCAGGTTTGTATATCTCCACATTAATTTTTAATTTTTTAATTTATTTTTAATTTAATTTTATTAATTAAAAAACAAATCCTGATACAGTTAATTTAAGCGTATACTGCTACTTTGGAATACTCCGTCTGGCATAAAGTAATAATATGTATATTAGCCTCAGAATTGATCAAGCCCTCTGAATGACACACAGAAGGGTACTACCTCCCCCTCTAGTCCCCCCGGCCTCCTCCTTTAGAACTGGCTGAAATATTGAACAGGGTTAAACTTACTGAAGTTATCTTTACTTCAAGATATTAAAAACAGGTTCAAGATATAACAACTAGTAGGCTTTAATGTTCTTTGATGAAAACAAAATACCATAAGATTGGCGTACAATGTCGTATCTTTCAAAGAGGCAAGATTATTTTAGTAAAAACATAACAGTTTTTCTTAGCTTGAAGAAGAAACACTGTGAGAAACACTACCTTTAACAAAGTTACCTTTACCACAGTGTTGGCAACTCAAATAACTTGTCACAGTTGCAATGCAAAACATGACTCTCATAAACATCTGTTTCTTTGGATGATGCAAAGGGAATAATTGTGTTAAATAGATTCTTTATCATTGTAAATGTCTGTAAAATCTGTTTTCTTCTATAATAATTCTTCCCTGCCCCCCCCCCCCTGTCACTCCTCTTCTCATAGCTCTCTTCCACCCTTTGATCTCCTGACCTTGCTGTCCTTGTCCTTCTCTAGTTTATTCCCTACCCTCTTCCCTTAATCCTCTCTTTGTCCCTCTACTGTTTATCTCCTACCTCTCCTCTTCCCTGTTGGTTTCTTTCTTTCTTCTCTCCATCCCTTGTCTACTAATCCCCTTACATCTATCTCTCTGTGTTCACCATGCTTTTTTGTCCCTTCTGTTACTGTTACTTGTCATTTAACCTCTGAAGAAGATCCTGCTAGGATCGAAACGTCAGGTCAACTTACTTTTACACATTCTTCTATAATAATATACGATAAAATAAAAATGTCTTTCTAATTTGTTTCCGTTTCATTTTGCCTTTTAGATCCTCTTAGGATTGAAACATCAGGCCCTCTAAGGTTTACATTTACCTACACAGGCTTTTAGTAGTGGAATAGCAGTTTGCTAATAGTAATGTTTGGCCCCCTCATAGTAAATGTCTACAGTCTGGAGCTCAAAATGAAGGCAATGAATGAACTATGCACCTGATTTGAAAGCAAATACTTGCAGAAATTGTGTAGTTCCATCTTTCCCCATACCATCAATACAATGTTAAAGACATGTGGTTTTGAGTATTAATGATATTCATAATAATGATAATAATGATAATAATAATGATAATAATGATAATAATAATAATAATAAAAATAATAATAATATTGATGATGATGATGATGATAATAATAATGATAATGATAATAATAATACTAATAATAATATAGTGATTTATGACATGTGCATATCCACCTGGGAAGGGTGCTCAAAAGAATTATTGGTTAACATTGATGAATGCTTGACGCATAAGATGAGTTTTCAGACGTTTTTGTAACAAAGTTAGGGAAGCACAACATCTGAGTTCTAGTGGTTGTCCATTCCGGAGGTGAGGAGCAGCTACTTTGAACGATCTGTCACCCCACGTATGCTTAGGCCTAGTAAACTACCAAGTGGTTTCAACTAGAATTGCAGTCTAACTTCATACATGTATTTCTCTAATGGTTTTAAGAATGTCCTATTGTCACTTTACCTTTTCCAAGGGTCTTAACATCCACGTCTTCCCTCCCTGATGCTACAAAGTTGTATCCTAAAAAAAAAACACAAAGATCATAACAAATAATTTAGAGGTAGGATTGAATGATAAATGAGAAAACCATATAAACACAAGAGTTGCCAGGAAATATTTGACTCCAATGATCATGCTCAGTATTCATAATTTGTAGCGAAACATTTCCTTTCTACTTCACAATGGATAAATAGGTGATAACCAGCTTTCAATATTTTAACAACAAATAACTGCTCTGCCCGAGATCATTAAATGTGAGCAGAGCTACAGCCATGTACATTAAAATGTTGTTAAACTTAGTGTTAAAGGTTTTAAGAAGAATTACAAGCTTTTGAAGAAAGATTTTATAGATCTGCCTTTGGGTTTAATGACACAAATGCTACCTTCCAATTGCCAACATCTGCTTCAGATGCTTATATTTCAAGTTTTGTCCATGTCCTACTGTTTCTTACATTATTGACAGGAAAAAAACTTAAAGAGAAAAAAGCGTAACATCTTGATTCTTTTTGTGCGTATTTGAAAGAAAAAACTTCATTCCAACCGAGAAATGTAACTTTGAAAAAAAGCAGCCGATGAGACAAACTTATAACTAACTCCCTTTAATAACTTTCTAATTTTTCTCTCCAAAATTTTTCTACATCCTTTTATGATACATTTGTGCTTTGTGAGAAGAACAAATTGCCTTTGCATTAATAATCATTCTCTCAGACAAAAAAGGCAAACAGAAGACATCTCCAATAAGCTAATGACATTAAAAAAAAAAATCTGAGAAATGCAACAAAGGGAAAATTGCAGGCTGAACTGAACCACAGATATTTAACTTCTAAAATGAAGATATTAGAGAAATTTAGAAGAAAAAAACATTCTTGTCTAGACATAATTTACATTCAGCAGTGGAAATACATAATTTATTGCCTGAGGCGGCAATGTTCTCTAATGAGGGCCTAGTCGGTATTGTATTGAAAGTCAAGAAAAATTTGATGAATTTAAACAAAATCAGTGACTGAAAGCTTGGTGAATATTTAGGGCACATTTACGGAAAAGAGATCTGATTCCTATCAGCAAGTCATTTTCTATAAAGGTCACACGGCTAATGCACCAACCTAATGCATCCAGAGTTGAAAACAAAAACACATTTACTTGTGTTTTATAATTAAGGAAGCAAAGTGATTCCTTTATTTTCCATAAGTATCGACGTCACTGTTCGTCACGGTCGGCACACAAGTACTTGTCGGATACCGCTAATGTATCAGATAAATTTAAAGTAATGAAAGAAAAATTTTTTTTTTTAAATGTATCAACAGTAAACCTGACAAGCTGTTTCTTGCAGGTGATAGAAATGGCAAGGTAAATAACTAACAGTTTGTTAATACGTAAATACTGCGATGCTTTGTTTTGTCGGCACACTCCTTGGCCCCCCTAACATAAATAAGGCTAGATATTAGGTATAACCCTGGTCAAGTTTCTCTCTTAATGGAATGTGCATTATTCATGCATCTTCTCATTCATGGGTACGGGTGTATTTACTTTCCATACGACAAGAACTACGAGAAAATACACAAAACATTTCTCGTTTGATTGTATAGTACAATTTCCTCATCTACTCCTGCAGCTTGTGTAGGTACCATTAGACACATGCAATGGCATATCACTTATAAAAAAATACACACACATATATATATATATATTACATCTTACATTTATAAATTGTACATATGCAAATGATTCCAGGGAATAAAAATCATGGCTCTTAATTTTTTTTTTCTCTCATTGAATAATTCATTTCTTGTGTAGAAAACTGCATGACACCTTTACTTTACCAGTGGCTCTAATGAAGTCCTTCATTGGCTCACAAATCAGTTCCTGAACTGATGAGGTGGTCATTCTGGTTCCTTCTAAGATCCAGGGGGTCTGGCTCAGAGATCTGGAATACTTATTATATCGCCCTGACAGAGACAAAGACAAAAATTGTTTTATCGTTCAAGTTCATATCGAGTACTTTTATATAATTCTCTTTAAACTATTCAACTTGGAAACTAAATCCTAATTCCAGGTAGGCTATGAAAACCTGAAATCTAAAATTCCAAGTGGTTTGTAAAACGAGGAATACAAAATGCTGACACGAAGTGGATTTCGATCCTAGAATGTAACACGTTGATTCTAGGTAGGTTTAGAACCTGAAATCTAAATTAATAAAAAACAGGTAGAGTGTGAAACCTGGACTCATATAATACCTTTACTAGGTGGGATTTGAACCTGGAAGCTAAAGTCCCAATTCTTATGAGTTTCAAATCTGGAATCTAAGATCCTAAATCCAGTTTGGTTGTGAACGTGGAATCTTCAATCCAAATTCCAAGCACGTTTTGAATCTGAAACGCTAATTCCACATTGGTTAAAAACCTGGCATAAACACAGATAGATTTTAAACCTTGAATCTAAAAGCATAAACACAGGTACATTTTCAACCTGGAATCTAAAATTGCTGGTAGCCAGTGAATCTCGAACCGAGAATCTAAAATGCTGGTTGCCAGTGTGAATTGTTCTTGGAATCTAAACCCTTGATTCCAGGTGGTATTGAGCCTGAAATTTACATATGATCTTCATTTTCCCAATGCCTACATGAAGACAAATGGTTTGAAGTTCACAATCAACTTACCGGCGATAAAGATAGGTTCATGCAATCCTTCCATCTTACAAATACTGTAGGATGCAGGTGAACTTGGTGGGAAATTGAAGAGCCTGGTGAAAGAAATTTGCATGATTGGGTTTTTTTAAAGACAAAATCAAGCAAAAGATCTTGAAAAGAAATATTTGAATTTTCTTTACTAATGGAGGGTCCATTATTTTAGTTTGAAATTCCATTGGAAATGACGATGTTGAAAATAAAAAAATTGAAGTTCTTTCAAGTGTGACCGAATAACTTGCTGTTTAGCCTTGGTCATTGGAGATACAAATTGCAAATAGCACAGAATAGCACAGTGTCCAACTGAGATGGGAAATTCACAGATTGTGAGAGGTTAATAGATCAGATATCATATGAAGGGCATGATACACTAGTTTAACTTTATCCATGCTATTTTAACTTAATAAATATTATAAGTGTGATAGTTATGGGATTCCCGTTCAGTGATGGCGCTCTTTATGTTTAACTCTGCAGACTTGAAATTGATCAATTCTTTGATGTAACCAAAGTCCTACTTATAAAGTAAATGACTACTTACGCTTTTAACTCTTCGCTTGACTTTTCTTTCAATTGACCTATGACCTGCTGTTTCGTCGGTGGAGCTGCTTTGGTAGGCTTGGGCTACGGAAAAATTACAAGATCGTAATTTAGTATCAAGGGCTAAGTGGGAATAAAATGGTTCATTGCGGCCTGGTCCAAAATGACCTCGTTCTCATGACGCCTATTTCAACGAGCTAATAAGAAGTAGTCAATTCTCTCTGCTGCTTTATATAAAAAATATGTAATTGTTTATATTTTGGCATCTACAGAAATTAAACTCCACCCTTTCCCCCCCTCACCTCCCATCAAATATCTTTGATTGTAAAGTCCCTGCTGATGTTGGATTCTTAATCCATGGCCCCTGTAGGAGATGCAATTAACATGAAAGTAGGGTATTATTTGGTTTCCAAATGTAATAGTCACAATCAACTAATTTCACTTTTGTTTTTTCATTTTTTTATTTTTACCTGCAAACTTTATGGATGAGGCAATAGTGACAAGTTTGTATTTACTATCCATAAAGCAAATCTAAAATGCCTTTGGGTTACCCTTACCTAACAAACAGTTGTTTGCTTTTCGATAGGTAATAATTTTAACTTGTTGTGCATGCAGACTATAACAAAATATCTCTTCTCTAACAGAGAGGTCCAAGATATAGTACGCTTGGCCAGTTAATGATAATAATAACTTACAACCAGATTCTTAAATGCAAAGTAGGTTCAATATTGATATGTAGGTGTTGTAGCTCCCCTTTGCTAAGTTTTGAATTTTGCTTTGAAACCTTACAGTATTTCTTGAAGATTCTTAAAATTTTGTTGTAATATTAGTTTACTGTACATAACAGACTAGCAAGGTGTGTCGTTCCTTTATAAATTGACCTGACACGAAACAGTCCTTAAATGTCCCCAAACATAACATAAAGATTTGATGGATACAAACCTTGAAAAACCTTCTCTTCTTCTTTCTTGGTGAGGTCCCTGACAGTCTACAAGAAAACAATAAAGCAAATAATAGAACCATGACCAAACCAACCTGGCATAGGCTACAAGAGAAAACAAATTCACCCACCCCCCCCCCCCAAAAAAAAATGCATAATATGAAATAAGTTAAACTTTGTTATGAATGACCCCCCACCCCCTCCATCCCTCCCACCCAAAAACAGGAAGATGTAGTATTCTAATATATTATTTGCCTATATATATATATATATGATACTTATATTTTGAAATAATATATAAAATACTTTATACATTATACTTACATGACTATATTTTAATAAAAATTATTTATTGAAAATTTGAAATCAATACAAAAAGGGAAAAAAAACATGAACTAACAAGTCAAAAACTTCACTTTCAGTCCCAGCATTGTGGAATGTCATGTGCAGCTCAAATGGGCTCTGAAACAAATCAAACACAGTAGGAAACAATAAAAAATGAAAAGGAAACATCGTTTTATTTTATTTCCAGTTCTGTCAACTACCTTGTACAAAAGCTGAGACACTTTCCTTTTTTTTCCATTTATTTATTTCCAGTATAAATATAAATATTTATAAACAGGACATATTTATAAACTAGAAGACAGAATGCCATAATTCCATGTATTTTCTGACAATTTTGTGTTACAATATTTGTGAAGAGACTGTAAATAGAATTAATTGCAATGAGCTTTATTGAGACGCACTACTAACCAGAAACTTAATGTGGCCAATACTGCAGTAGACTAAGTTGTTGTCAAGCGATTAGAATTATATATCCATACAAAACACAAGAAAGTTCCTTTCCTGAAAAATTGTTTACTTAGCGATACAAAACAACAACAACTCACTCTAGTTACAGATAATAACAACCTTTGCTATACTCTTGCATGCAAATTCCATTCACCTTATTTGAAAGTGTTATCAGTGGTAAGATATGTTTGAAAAAGCTTGATTTTCTTCCAACCAAAAATTATACTTATTTCATACTCAGGTCCTAAGGTGTATACTACTTATACCGCAGCATATTATGCAATTCATGTTTTAGCCTGCCATGGAAGCACTCCATGAAAAAAAGTAGTGAGCTACTTTCATTTGCTTCCCAATTTCAGGGTTATCCTTGGTAATCATTAAAATCAGTATGTAAGTTTTTTTTTGGTCCGATAAGTTAACAATCGGAGAAATAAGCTGAAAAAGCAGACAATATAAAAAATACAAATAAGAAATATTTTCCTCAAATTACTGTGAATCTACTTTGGAATATGAAAATAGTTTAAATGTTTGGCAAGACCGTTTGACTTACCTTGAGTCGGAAGGGAACTTTCAATTCAGATGACATCATAGGACCACAAACCCACTTAAAAATATCTTTGACATCCACCACATCAAATTTTTCCAACTTCAGTCTGAAAGTAGAATAGAGGAAATAGTGTAGAGGTCTCTTCACTTAGAAGACGAACATAAAACTTGGCAAACATCAATTTATGTATGGAAATAACCAAAAAAATTGCAATATATTTTTGTACATTAAAATTTAAAGGACACTCATTCTAAAATATGTGACCCACAGCAGACAAAACAAAAGGAAAAGTGGGTAATTACTTCAGTTAAGTCCTTCTCAACTATTATTCTTTATCTTCACTCATTTTTAAACATCAAAATAATTTCTTTTGATTTGGTGATAAATGGTGCCTCAGCTTTAAGACAAGTCAATGGAAAACAGATCACATCAACTAAACCAATCAGAAGGATTTTCAAAACACCCCCCTTAACCTCATGCACCCCCCTCCAAAAACCAGTTTGTAAACTCCTTTTCTTTATTGACAAAATTATGTTTATATATAAAGTCTTACAATGTTTAGGTAAGACATGTTTTGTGTAAATCTTCTCTAACCATTGATATCGACCGTTCTATGCTTGTGATTGGAGCTCACATGCTAGAGACGTATGTTCTTTAACTAAAAATACAAAAGACCCCAAACAAGTACAAAGTTCAAAACTATTTCAACCAGAGCATAGGGCTCTTATGACAATTAGTATGATACACAGACGAGAAGTAACTTCAAGACAGTATCAAGATATAATACCCTTACCTTCCTGACTCTAACAGACATTAAATGGCAAATATATGTAAAAAACTAGCTCTGAAATAGCAAAGATCCCAACTTTTATGCATTTTGCCTTTTATTCTTTCTGGTAGAGATAAGGAAAAACAACTCAAACTGATCTAAAACTTACCTCTTATTCTCTCTCAGATAAAGTAGGAACAGGCGCTGAGAAAGAAATTAAAATAAAGAAAGTAGACAGTCTTAAAGATGGAAAATACCACAAACAATTTTTTTATTTTTAATATCTGCTAATAATTAAGGATAATCTTGTTGCATATGAACATTTATTTGTTTTTAAAAGTTTTACAAGTAACTGACCTTCTCAAGAGTTTCACAAAGTGTTTGTTGTGACATTCAATATAACATCGGTCAGGAAGGTAATTATGTTACGATGCTAAACAGCCACACTTGCATGTGCGATACAGCCTTACACGTCATGAGAGGTGGCTATTCAAATTTACACTTTTAGCACATTTTGGAATTGCTTACAATTACCAAGACCATTTTCAGATGGAAAAACTGTGGATATTTCCTAGATGGAGAATCGACCTTATTGGAGTCAGCCAGGGTCTGAACCTACACCCTGCCAGATGCTAGATTTCATTGCTTCTAATTCCATGGTCTTTATCTACTCAGGATATGAAGGTGCAATTTGTAAACTATTGCTTTCAGCGATACACTTACCACCTTTTTCTTCAATACAGTTAAAGACTACACTGACTATTTAGCCTAAAGTTTAAAACTTCAAAAATTTTAAACATTAAAACCCACACCGTTTATCACTTCAGTGTAAATACAAAAATATCATCAACAGAGAGTGTGTAGTGAACGCATCATGAAACTTGTGTGTACAAAGTCTATTGTAGCGTACCTGTCTAATCAGAAGTTCCAACGGTAAGGAGAGGGTGAACGCATAGTTGCCAAACTCGTAACCCTCAGATTTTAACTGTTTGGCCGACTAAAATATAAGAAGGAAAAAACACAACTTCTTAAAACATGACTACTTCTGGTACGTGTGGTCCAATAATTTGTCCAGTACTAAGTACTCACTGAGTTTTGTCCAGAAGGCAATTACACTTTCATCATAAATATTTAAACACATTCTTTCACCCCATAACTAAGCATGGATAGTTAAAGAACTGGGGATGTCTTTAAATTCAGAATTTTGACGACAGCGTTATTCAGCAAAGACAAGCTTTAGAAGTAGCTGTTTGTATTAAGTCATCAAGTCCTGGGAAATGGTCCAAAACCTTTTTGATACTACTCAAAATAAGAGAGCAATACAAAAACAAGAAAATGTCTAATTAACTTAAATTAAGTAAAATTAAATTTTCATTCAGTCCGACTGAAAATGTTGTACCTTAACAGTTTTCACATAATAGGCAAATAATTGCACACTTTTCCTTCTCTATTGGAGACCCAAAATTAACTCTATTTAAGTTAAGGAGAAATTATAGGAATTTTCTTACTCTGTTTGAAAATTAAGGAATTAAGCTAATGAAACGCAGTGGTTTTAGTGTTCAACAATAAGGATTCAACACTTTAAATTTCACAAAGCAAGACCTAAAAGGAGGCTTTGAAAAAACAGTGTAATTTTATCAATGCAGACATTTTTGCAATTTGTAGCTTTTTCACAATTATTTGAAGTTAACATTTTTTGAGCTTATGAGAACTCTTCTACTCTAACTCTCTTTTCTCCTGTTGAACTGAAAACTTGCCTACATGGAGTAAAGTACAAGCCATGCAATATTTTTTTAATTGCTTTGCTTTTGACACCAATATTGCTAATTAATACAACTTTTGTCAGTAGAGTTCCTCTGCAAAAAGTGCAATGTTTAATGATAAACTGTGAAATTCGGTCACTTTCTAAAAAAAAATATGAAGAAAAGTAGAATAAAAAGTCAGACCTCCTGAATAAACTGTTTTTCACATAAATCCTGCAAGATCCCCAAACACAGAGGACAGACCGGTAAATCTTTTGTTTGACATTTAGCTTGGTCTGCTTCTGCGTTTTCCTTCTCGTTCGGTTTTAAACCAGCACCTTCATTTTCCTCTTTGATATTCTGCACAAAAAAGGAAAATGAGTATTATTATTATTAGGGTTTGAATACAATACAAAGGAAAAGTTATAATAAATCTCATTGTTCAAGGATATATGCATCCAATGTAATGACAATAGATATCTACATGTAATTTGTAATATTCTGCTATGTTTATGGTAATTCTTCCACAGGCTGAAAATTAATTCAGGATCCAAGTTGCATTTATGTCGATGAAAGAATCGACACAACTGATCTACATAATTTCAAAATCCTCTAATTTGGCCCACTCCCCAATAAATATTTCATTACTTGAAACAGTGGGATCCACCTGATTTGTTCAAGACCAATCGAAGAGGGAAACACATTTTCAGAAGCATAGAAGGGGCCTCCTTAGTACTATGAATAGCTACCAAGGGTATCTACCCCATATAGCCCATGCCCCCGCTCCCCCTTTATGTATAGCATATTCCATAACTTATCCTGTGAATTGGTGCAAGGATAATTATATGCTTATTAATGGTAAGAAAACCAAGGAAATGATTGTTGATTTTCGTGCAGTGCAAAGTCATGCCCCATTGTTCATTGACAATAATGTGATTGAGGTTGTATCAGATTTTAAATATCTTGGATTAACCTTCAGCAGCTTGCTTACTTGGAATACCCATGTAAACAATATGGAATCAAAAGCTAAACAGAGATTATATTGTATTCATAGGCCTGCCGGGTTTGGCTTAGATTTTGATAAGCAGCTTTGGCTTTTTCAAACAATGATGTTGTCCTTCCTTGTGTACTGTGGCCCAGTTTGGTTATCATCCTGTTCTAAAGGACAATTAGACTACTTGAATAAATCCATCAAGTTGTATTCTACCATCACGGATGATTTCATTGATCGTATAATATGTCAGTGTGCTTCTTCTATAGTCGAGGATTCCGATCACCCTCTCTTTGATTTTTACATGAAACCACGTAGATTTTACACGATCCCACGTTTGCGGACAGAACGGTTTAGGCGATTATTTTTACCTAGAAGTATTAAGACTTTGAATTGTATGATACATAGATAACTTTTTTTTTAAACCTATTTTTGAGATGCTGTAGTCCATTTTATTATATTGTCATTTTATGATGAATATCAATAAATTTTACTTGACTTTACTTATACTTTAACTTTGCGTACTGTGTTGTATATATGAAGCTGCACTTATAGACACTGTAGCTGCCGTTTTCATAAGTCAAATTGTAACCACTTTTTGAAACCAATTTTTAATCCACAAAGCCCAGACAACAATGGTTCAAATTGCTACAGTGCAAGAAGAAAACATCAATTTTGTATTCTGAGGCATTTTAATGAATTATTTCACCTATTAACTAGAACTATACAATGAACTTCATCTCATGCACTCAAACTCAAACTAGGGGCAATTTTCTTTTCTTTGAACACTTTGACTTCAGAACCTTACAAGTATAAATCTATCTCTCACTGACGGAATTTGATGAACTCATTTAGGTGTAGGATAGATCTAACTAAATTACAGAGCAAAATCAGAGACATATTGATAAGGGAGAACATTTATGCTCTTTGCACCACGATGCTATCGTATACCATCCTACCAATTTATTGCTACACTGAGGGATTCAAATTACACTTCATCTTACCTCTTGTTTAGGGCTGAAGTAAGCTGCTTGACATCTGATATTTTGAAATCGAAGCTGACAACGGGGACAACAGTGACATTCTTGTAGAGCAGACAATAGTACTTTCCTCATTGAGTCATCTTCCAAGTTGATCTTTTCAATGGGCTAAACAGCAAAACCAGAAAACGAGCAAAATTGGTAATGAGACACATTTTCTGCATTGATGAATATATAAACACTGAAAGATCTGGACTAAATTTCCATCTCAGCAGTATTTAAAGTCACCAAAATTAACAAAAAGATTAATCTCACCGAATGATTTCAATAAACTGTGCCTGAAAGAGTTGCTGTTAAACTACAGTATGGTCTTAAGACATATTGCTTCATAGCTTGTAAACTAGTGTATAGTATTGTCTGCATGGCACTATAGTGGGCATATGGATGAGGTGCAAGATGGAGAAACCACCATTGGGATTAGCTCAGCAAATAATAAAAGTAATGGGCCTAGTTAGAATTCTGTGATTGGTTTTTCTCAATCACAGATGTTGTTCACTCAGCAGTCAAACAATGTCTTTACAATAAATATTGATACTTTCTTTATTAGTAAGAATGGTAATATTAAATGGGATTAAAGATGCACTTTTTAATTTATTTTTATTGTTTATATAGTATATATATATATGTATTTTTTTATATTTTTGTGTATTCTTGTTTTCTATTGTTGGACTTTCCATGGGGCTTGTGCCCTGCTTGGCCCTTTAACTTTTCATGTTATGTTAAAATATACAGTACTGATTCTGACTTCTGAGAGTACAATACTTTGTCTTGTAAACTTTCAAAAGCAAAATGCAGATGGACTTGATTGGCAGTTTTGCTACTCAGAACATTTGATAAAGAAGTGAATCAGAACAAACTAACAATAACAACAAATGGCAGAGGCATAGATAAACTTGGGTATAAGCAAGAATTGCAAACATTTTTATGGAAATACTTTGAATCAAAAGTGGCTAAGACTGGTACTTTTGGTAGACCACATATGGGAAGTCGTTCTTGAATGGCATCTATAAACATTCACCCTGACAACTAAGCATAGCATTTGGGAATGGGATAGTAATTGTCCAAAAAAAAATATGGAAACTCTATTATTGGTTCTTATTGATAAAACGTATAGTATCGTCACACGATTGCAACTAGGCCTAGTCTAGCTTATTCTATGTTACGTTTACATACAATTTAGCGCTATGCGTTCGCGCAACTAGGACAAATGAAAACAATATAGGGAAACGGTTAAGAAGCACTAAGTTACAGGTATGACAAATGTTTAATGTACTCTTACGGAATCCGCGTTGTCTGGGTTCGATGAGCCTTTTTCTGGATACGTCACCGTTTGATTATTAGTCTCCGCCATATCAATTATATTGAAATAAGATGAAAACCAATTGAAGATCAATATTCGAAGAGCTTTACACCATGAACTAAAAAATGTTGATATCTTTCACCCTCATGGAAAGGCGGCAGCATGCAAGTTCAACTTGTCCTAATGAACCTCTGCTATCGCATGGTCTACGGAGTCTGCTGTGTGCCTTTCCTCGAGCGACATCACTGTGGATACATATCGTATCCTTGATCTACATTCTACATGGTAGAGATAACCGTAATGAAAAACTTCCACTAACAGCATCACAGGTTTTAACCTTCCCTCACACACAATGCTGAAATTACTTCAAGTTTTATAAGTAATTCTGTCAATGCTGAAGCTAAAATGTTGATGGCATTTGCGTTAGTATATCAAATATTTACTGCGTTTACCAACTTTAAAAATTGAAAAGAAAAAGAGAGAGAAAGTAAAAAGTTTCAGCTAGATCCTAGTAGCACTATATATGCCATCACATATTTATCAAATAACTGTATACGGATATAATTTGTTAAATATAGGTTGCCTCCCAAACGGAGCAAGATTTTTCTGAGCTGCTTCAGGGAGTCGCCCATTACACATCACATATGTTAAACATGATGGTAGGATTGGTGTCTATTTTAATGACGGGCAGCATTCCATATTAAGTCAGTAAACGTCACCGTACTATCGATGACCTGTATAAGATTAAGATAAATAAAAAGATCATAAATATCCTAAACTATGGTTACTTCCATCCTTATAACAGTGTTGGTACTCGAGTAGGCCTATTCGTTGCAAGTGTTCGACTACTCGCAATATCATGGTAGTAGAATGTACCCGGGTATTAAAGTGCCTGTACTTTTATTTGTACTCGATTTAAAGTACTTGGTGCTCGGTTTATTACCACGATCACTTTTCGAGTGCTTTTTTATAAATGGCAGTTTAAATGACAGTTGTGTACATGAACTGAAGTTATAATTATGAGGAAGCTGCATATAGTTCTTTCTAAGTGACCCATATAGTCAGGTGGCTTAGCAACTTTAACGTTACCGGCCGGACAAAAGTACCAAATTTGGCATGGAGTTTCTTTCCGACCTATCTATCGATTTTATCCGTGGAACCCACTTTATCGGTTTCGATTTTTCAAGATGGCGGCCAAAATCCAAGATGGCCGCCAGAAAAAAGGAAATGTCATATATCTGGCTGTAAAAATCGGAGATGAACAAATGAGGGGTCAATTCAGGTGTTTCCGGGGTCACTGAAACAGATTATGATCATGGCATGTTGCTTGAGTAACCCACTTCCAAGATGGCGGCCAAAATCCAAGATGGCCGCCAGAAAAAAAGGAAATGTCATATATCTGGCTGTAAAAATCGGAGATGAACAAAAGAGGGGTCAATTAAGGTGTTTCCTAGTTCACTGAAACAGATGATGGTCATGGTATGTTGCTTGGGCCACCCACTTCCAAGATGGCGGCCAGAATCCAAGATGGCCCCCTGGAAAAAAAAAAGGAAATTTCATATATATTCATTCCCCAGACCCCCTGTGCCCTTTTCTGATCGGGACCATCAAACCTTCCGTCCCCAAACGTGTAAATGAAACCGGGCTAGCACCCTGACTATATGTTATGACTGGTATTCTAATTGTGTCACTTTGGTTCAGGAAGCCACATAGGACTTACTGGGGAACTTTGAGGTGTGATCGACCGTGGATAGACACTGTCGCAAAGCCGTTGGTGAGCTCTGGACAGCGGTAGCAGCGATGAAGAAGGGAAAGTCCCCGGTCCCGATGGCCTCCCTGCTGAGTTCTATCGGACCTTCTCGAAGGTTCTCGGTGGGGACTTTAGAGACGTGTTCGCTACCGCTTTCCATTTGAACTACATGAGCCAAACACAGAGGGCTGGAAATATTGTTCTCCTCCCAAAGTCGGGAGACCCTTTGGACCCTAATTGGCGTACAATAACGCTGTTAAATCTGGACTACAAAATCCTGGCCAAAGCATTAGGAAATCGCTTAGCGGATGTGATGCCGGATATTGTAGGTCCTCTCCAGACTTGCGCTGTGCGAGTCCTTCGGATTGAACTCAGTGTTTATTCGTTGGGTCTCGTTACTATATAAGGACGTCACGAGCATGGTCAGTTAACGGATTTACTTCTGGTCCCTTCCCGGTTCGAAGGGGAGTCCGTCAGGGTTGTCCCCTCTCCCCGTTGTTGTATGTTCTCTTCAGCGAAACGCTCAGTACCTCGCAGGACAGATGCTTGGGGTTTCGACCTTTCAATGTACCGGGTGGGGCTAGAGTTAAATGCGTGCAATATGCCGATGACGTCACTTGTATTGTGTCGGACCTGGTCTCCTTCAAGCCTTTATCGAAGGTTTTGGCCACCTTCCAAGAGGCTACTGGTGCCAGACTTAACAAGTCCAAGACCAAAGGGCTGCATTCAGGAAGTTGGCGCGGCCAATCCCTCCCGTTCGATGCTACTTGGTCAGATGTCATGATCAGGGTAATCGGCATCTGGCTAGGTTATGGTGCCCCGGAGGCCACCACTTGGCCCGAGGAGGCTGATCAGGTGGAGGCAAGGCTCGACACATTCAATCGGAGGTGACTCTCCCTCCCTGGGAAGGTTACAGTTGTCAATTGTTTTATTGTTCCTCTCCTTTGGTATCCTGGTACGGTGATCGCTGCACCAGATTATGCCTTGGTGCGATTGGAGAGGATCATTTATTATTTCATTTGGGGAAAGTGCAAACCAAACCTTCTCCAAAGGACCGTTCTGTAAAAGACCCCCTTGAGCGGGTGGGCATGGTTTGGTCCACCTACCATCTTAACTGCGCTTTCTCCTTTTGAAAGGTTTTTTCGTTGCGTTTGAGAACCCCTCGTTTGCCTTTTTTGTTAGGTTCTGGAGTGGTTTTCTTTTTCGCCACTACTGGCCCGGATCCTTTTCCAATAACCGGCCAAAGGCGACACGCCCTTCGGGGGTGTATACTCAGATTGGTGACTCACTTTGCAGAATCAAAGAGGAGGGTGGGCCAGATGTTCTGCTGAACGTGGCCCCCTCGGCTTGCCAAACCGCCATCTCTCCAGATGTGTGGTGTTCTGTGTGTTGTAAGTCACTAGATAGCCGTCTCCGGGACTTGGCGAGGAGGATTGCACAGTGGGTCCTCATCACTAACCATTTTCACCTAGTCAGGTGGCGATTAGGTTATGGGATTTGTCCCTGTGTGGGCTGTAAAGCCATCAGGACTATGCAACACCTTTTGCTGGAGTGTCCCTTTGTCCGGTTGGTGTGGGAATGATGGTTTCACGCCTTCATTATTGGTGTTATTGGTTGTTATTGTTGTTGTTTTGGTTATTAGTGTTATTGGTCGACCTCAGATGACTAGTGACCCGACTTAGCGTGTGTTGTTCGCAGAATTGACGTTGTGTTTATGAAGGGTGCACAATCGTACAAAATCTCTCAATGAGTCGGTATTCACATCTGGTCTGTTTTCCCTCAAGTTACCCTATTATATAGTTGACTCAATGCAATCAGTCTTACATGACACTCGTAACTCCCATATAATAACGGGCTTTGCGACAGTGTCTATCCACGGTCGATCACACCTCAAAGTTCCTCAATAAGTCCTAAGTGGCTTCCTGAGCCAAAGTGACACAATTAGAATACCAGTCATAACATATAGTCAGGGTGCTAGCCCGGTTTCATTTACACTATTGAGGACGGGAGGTTTGATGGTCCCGATCAGAAAAGGGCACAGGGGGTCTGGGGATTGAATATATATGAAATTTCCTTTTTTTTTCAGGGGGCCATCTTGGATTCTGGCCGCCATCTTGGAAGTGGGTGGCCCAAGCAACATACCATGACCATCATCTGTTTCAGTGAACTCGGAAACACCTTAATTGACCCCTCTTTTGTTCAACTCCGATTTTTACAGCCAGATATATGACATTTCCTTTTTTTCTGGCGGCCATCTTGGATTTTGGCCGCCATCTTGGAAGTGGGTTACTCAAGCAACATGCCATGATCATCAACTGTTTCAGTGACCCCGGAAACACCTGAATTGACCCCTCATTTGTTCATCTCCGATTTTTACAGCCAGATATATGACATTTCCTTTTTTTCTGGCGGCCATCTTGGATTTTGGCCGCCATCTTGAAAAATCGGAACCGATAAAGTGGGTTCCACGGATAAAATCGATAGATAGGTCGAAAAGAAACTCCATGCCAAATTTGGTACTTTTGTCCGGCCGGTAACGTTAAGCCTGAAAATTGTTGCTAAGCCACCTGACTAATATTGACGGTGACAAATGCCAAACGGTGGTTAAATGTGTTGTATAGTTGTGCTCACCTTGACTGATAGTAGGTTTTTTGCGCCGTTCGTGTCATAGAATACCTTCCTTATGCCTCGATCCATTCCACCTTTCCAGGCTAACGGGATCGGTTGTTTGAAAGTCGATTAGCTCTGTGCGTATACTGCATGATAAGGACTCAGTCTTACTACGTAGCCCGGCCTACCGTTTGTATTCAGCGCTTGGGCAAGATTTTCAGTCAACAACCCTGCGCCCTATTATAGCGAGAAGTGTCAGCGCGAAAAGCAAGAATGTACTCCATAAAGTTAATAATTTTTCTAAAATATATACTCGTAAAATGATTGTGTAATGTAGGCTACGGTTTTCTTGTTGGACTGAACTTGGATATAGCATAGAAGTTGGCATTTTAGTTTAGAAAGAAGAATCATTCATATAACGTAACTTAACTGGTTAAGAAACTTAAGAGAACGTTAGATAATAATTAACTGCTTTATGCATAATATAAAATTATTATCTAACACACGTTTTACTGAGCAAAATAAGTATAACGAAAGGCTACCCATACCTTCCCCATTGAAAAAAAGTGTACCTAACTATATATATAGTAGTGCGTAAATAGCGCCTATTTCCCTAATGAATAATCATGTTAACGTCATAGTTCAACTAGTTTGACCTCAGCTAGCGGAGCAGGAAGCGCAGGTCCTGCCCGCGATAATATTCACAATTTCTACTGTGCATGATTAGTAGTACATAGCGTATAAGGATTACGTGAGAATGAAAAATGGCTGACGATCAAGAATTAATCGTTTCTCATGTGGACCTGCACACCGAAGAGGTAGAAATTGAGACTTTACCTATTGGGACAATTGAAACAGTTCCCGGTGAAAGCATCGTATCCATTCCTGTGGATCAAATCGACAACGTAGCTACGATAGAAACGGTGGAAGTTGACGATGGTGCGCCTCTCACAATCGCAACCTTACCTATGGATGAGATTTCAGATAGGGACGAAAATATCATTCTTCAACCCAGAGAAGAAGTTGTCGGAGATGTTGACGATTTGGGAAGCACTTCTTATATTATTGACTCAGATTCTGTTCCTGTACCCTCAGCTGAGGATTCAGAAGAAATTCTCGTTGGAGCAAGTAAAAGGAAAAGGAGCAAAAAGGCCTCTCGAACGAGAGTGCTAGCAAGTGGCGAAATGAGTTTTGATAGCTCAGAAAAGAGTTATGCTCGAAAATGGGAGCAAAAACAAGTTCAAATCAAAACTTTGGAGGGAGAATTTTCCGTAACAATGTGGGCGTCAGGTATATATTCATTTATTGACACAATTTAGCTACCTTTATGGCATTTTGAAGGAAAATGAACAAATTTCTTGAGAGTGCTCGGTTTGTTTACATGTGAGCAACCATAGTGTACTTGGTTTCTTAGTCAATTTTTCTCCGCGCTCTGTGGAACGAGGGATATGTCATGAAATATTTCGTCCTAGTATGATTTGCTTGGTCGAAATGCACAGATATCAAACACATGGATATTTTTTCCAGCTTTTGATCGAAAGTTATTCATGAAAATTAATTTCTGAGAATGCATTTTCGGCCATTTTTTGCGGCCATGTTTTTACCATGGGCGCAGCCATAACTAAACATGGCGATTAAAAATGGCGTCAGATCTTAAACAGGTTTACGACCCGTGATTAAATCTTGCTTCATCGCTTCAACCATGAATAATTACGCCAACAGTCGATATTTGATATATTTAGTAAGTGTTTGATTATATCGGGTGCCTAATATTTTCTGGTTTTAGGGTCATTTAATGAAGTAAGTGACCGTTTAAGTGCTAGCTCTTTAGCTCTGGTTCGACCATGTATGTCTCAGTGTTATTATGTGCACATTGATCGTAGCTAAACAATGGTTACTGTACACACTAAGCTGTGGCTCGTTCAGTGTTACGTTAGTGCCATGGTGGTATTCATACGTATAATACTAGTATTTATTTGCTGAGTGGGTTACTTGTATGCCATAGAAAGGTCGCATAGTCTGTGTTATCTACAAAACTAAGAGAAATTCTGAGAAGTAAGGTTGTTTCATGATCAGAGAGCTAAAAGAGTTAGAGATCTGACTTGTAAGACCAGACATACTATTCTATTCATACTATAGCCCTCCGAGTAGGTGATACCAATTGACTAAGCGATAATAAGCAACCCATTTCCCCCCTCTCCCTCCAAACAAAAAAGAGTTAAACAATAATAGAGGTTCACTGCCATTGAAAGTTTGTCTGTGGTTGGCTGGGAATTCAATATATAGCTCATAGTTTCGTATTTTCAGCTCAAACAGTTTATCTTGCCATTAGTAAGCAAAGACAGCTGATTGTAAATGACCATAAACAAATGGTATGGGGATTTCATGCAATATTAAGCAGCAAGTTGATATTTCATTTTGATAACATAAATGGTCTATTAATATTATTTACTTTGTACCAAATACATTTCATATCACTAAACCATTTGACCTAACCTTTTACACAAAATAACAACTTTTCTGCTTATTTTCACCCCTGACTATTATGTTATTTACAACATGTATTGTATTTTACTCTTTGTAAACAACATCTTGAAAGACTGTACTGTAGTGCTAGCCATGGTGGATCAGACTTTCTTACGTTGGCCAAAGTTTGTCACCTCCTTCATTGTATGTGTATTTTGTCTGCCAAAGGTGACTTGAAAAACTTCTCACATACCGAAGGGTACAAATATTTAGTCTGTTGACTATTAAGAACATTTTACCGTGGAATGGTCTTAGAAGGCACGTTCCTTATTGATGGCAAGTATCAAAATGTGTTGTGGAAGTCAGATTAGGTAAAAATTGGTCTACTGTAAGTTCAAAATAGTGTAACCGTACAGCGACTACAGAAGGATGCCCCTTACTCTTTCTTTATTGTTGGATATGGGATAAAGTCTTGAGCGATCAACATTGGTCAACCTTGAAAGCTAGGAAAAAATAATTTTTTTTCAACACATAATCTGACAAAATATATATATATATGTCACAGAACAGTTTGTACAAGTTTCCCTTTTGACTTTTGGATAGATATTAATGGTCAGGAGATTATCTGGCACTTACAGTAACTCTCCCTTTTTTTCTTCTTTTTTTTTTAAATCTCACTTTCTCAGAGGAAAAGAAAAACTTGCCTGATGAACAGTCCCAACAGTCCAGCCAGTCCATCTCTGTCCCAGTATCAGATACATCGTATTCTGGGGGGCTTCATTCGTCCGAACCACCAGACTACTCTGAATACCTGACAGGAAAGAAATTACCCCCAGATGGTATCCCAGGCATAGACCTGAGTGATCCAAAACAACTTGCAGAATTTGCTCGAAGTGCTCGGTACGTCATATATATTTAAATGCCCAGAGGCTGTCCTGTTGGGCACATTATCTCCATTTCCTAGCACATATTCCTGAGATAAAAGCTTTGGAAGAAAAGTTTGTTCATAATGTTTTGGAAGCAGTGGACCAAATTAAATTTAAACCTAAAATGTATTTACTGTATATATATTTGTATTACAGGTATATCATAATGTAGCGTGCATCGGGGCATAATTTTTGTGCTGAAAGTTTTTTGTTGCAATTTTGAAGGTTCTGACCTTTGTTGAACTTTTAATATGGTTCCTGTGTGCAAACCTGCTATGCATATTTGTTTGCACTTTTACATAAAGCAAATTGTAGCATAGCATTTTGCGATGCGATACCTGATAAATTAATTCCTGTTGCTTGACAGATGACTCTCAACAACAACAAAAAACTATTAAAGAAAAACTTCCTCTGTTTAACAGAAATAGGTACTGAAGTAGTTGAACTATGTATGCATTCTATGGTTGGAGTTAGTTTCTGGATTGAAACTGAGGCAAAAGCCAGACTGCCTTAAATATAAATGCGGTCATGTATTGTTACCAACCATGGCTTGTTTTATTGATAATATTGTTGGTCTATTTTAGGAGAGAATTTCTGAATACCTTTTTGTCATGGAAAGCATTGTGAAGGACATTGTTTGCACATTCTTTATTTCATGTGTAAATTGATAGGTGCCTCTTTTGTTGTTGGTTTGTTTGTTTGGGATAGATTAACAGGAACAGTCCCTTCATTTAGTTAATGTGTAAATGATAAACGGCAAGAAACCTGCAGCCTGATGCATACACTTTTGTCAATTTGATCTGAGATGTGAACAATTTTTTTAGAGCTCCCATGAAAATCCTCTCTTTGATCAAATGTATGAGATGAGAATTCCAAAGTGCACCTAAAGACAAGGAAAACAGTTGTCCTTTTGATTTAGCTCAAAATTTGTTGTGTGCAGTTTAAAAATAAAACTTTTTCATAAAAATCTATGTTCTAAAGGAGATTCCCAAAATGTAACAGCTTTGTATTTGAGCTTTTTGAACACATTAAGGAATAAATTGCATTCTTCATATTGTCCTCTCTTACAGAATAAAGCCCAAGAAAGCTAAAGACGATGATATTCCTAGAACAATTGCTTGCCCACATAAGGTAAAGTTTGTATATATATTATAGATTTCATCTGTTCACTTAGACTTAATATTGGGTTTGGTTGTGTGAAATGTATGTGTTTCAAATGAAAGTTCTGATTATGAGTGATCTTGTTTGGGACAATCAGGCCTGATGAGAGGGAGGCTCAGAGGGGGGTAAGATCTCTGGACCTGAGGTCAGTAAGGGGTAAATGTGTTGAACAATAATGTATTCTTGCTCTTATGAAAAAAGAAACCACAAAAGCTTTACAAACTGTTTCCGAAGCCCCCCAGGGACAATATTAGATAGTCATCGAAAATAAGCTCTGCATTGCAAAGTGAAATGTAGCACTGTGTTATTGATGTCACTTTTAAGTAAGTTGCTTTTTTTAAGGTGTTTTGTGTTTAAGCTATGATGGGTGTTATGAACATTTAATGGTTTTGTTGTTTTGGTACAGAGTGGATTTAATGTCTGATGCTGGCAGTTGAGAGTCATAGAATTAATCCATTACATTATTTGCTCTGTTGCTTTGTACTTTAATTACAAAGTTAAGTTGGGTGGTAGAAGTATTATTTAATTTGTCTTAACCTTTTTGAAAATGAAGGCAAGATACTGTAAGGGTCATTTAAAATGATTTGCTGTAGCTGGTAATGCCTCTTCAGGTGTCAATGCTTCATTAATAGAGACATTCCATACTTGATGTTTTCCTCTCATGTCCAGAGGTGTCTTAATTATAAACTTAATTATAAACATTAAAAACATTAAATTATAAACATTAAATTAAATTAAAAACATTAAATTATAAACTTAATTATAAACATTACCAACTGAGCACTTATCATTTACTGAACCGTCATGGATTTCTCTAGAATGTCATGTTTGTATTGAACAAGAACTCTAAGTTTATGCTACTGAGTTTAAAGTAGATTTCTTTGTTTAAATTGTGTGTTTATTCGTAAGACAGTTTGGTAATGCTGATTTTGTCAAAAAGAGTAGAACTTCATATATATGCATCATATATACTTGTACTGCATATTTATCTCTTTTCATTTTCATACAATCTTTTCTCATTTTTAGGGATGTAACAAGATGTTTAGAGATAACTCTGCCATGAGGAAACATCTTCACACACATGGTCCACGTGTACACGTTTGCGCTGAATGTGGCAAGGCTTTCGTTGAGAGTTCTAAATTGAAAAGGCATCAGCTGGTACATACCGGTGAAAAGCCATTCCAGGTAACATAATGCAATTTCTTCATTTTAATATGATTGGAGCTGGCAAGTAGTAAAAGACAAGATAATGCATACGGTTGGACATTTGAGGATGTGCAGAAATCTTGCAATTGCTCTTTTATTATTGGTACATTTGCAATCCTTGACCTGACATGAAGCATTAGAGTGAGAAGAAGAGGTTTTGAGGGGGGGGGGGGGTGAGGGAGGGGGGGTTGGACAGGGGAGAGGACAAGAGAGAGTAAACAGTAGGGTGGGGGATGGAGGTTATTAACTTTGGTGTATGTTGTGAGTGGTGATGAAACATTGTAGGACAGTAATGAGTAGTTTGGAATGTCAGCAATCCAACAAGTTTCTCATTATTCTTACTTTTTGAATATTTGGGTGTGTTACAATATGCAGAGAGCTGCCTCAAAATGTATTTACTTCAATGAAACATTGTATGCTGCATAATGTTCCTGGTTTATCTGTCTTTTCACTACTGATGTATTCTGATCCACAACCTTAGTGTAACCTATTATAACTGTACTTTCCTAGCATTTGAAGTTACATGTGAAAAGTGCCAAAATCACATTTTCTTATTGATCTGATCAGATCCATATAACTGTCAAATTGTTTAATTATCCTCTCAGTCACAGTTCTACAACATTGCGATAATATCCCGATAACGTCCACCCGTGTTATCTGTTTTTGTCTGCAGTGTACATTCGAAGGTTGTGGCAAGAGGTTCTCGTTGGATTTCAACCTACGGACCCACGTCAGAATTCACACGGGGGACAGGCCGTACGTGTGTCCCTTCGACGGCTGTAGCAAGAAATTTGCCCAGTCGACCAATCTGAAGTCACACATCTTAACGCACGCTAAAGCCAAAGCCCAACAGCAACAACAACACCAGTTACAGATTCAACAGGAGACAGCTCAGTCTGTACAACAGGTCCAACAGGTCATCCTGACCCCGGGGACCAGTATCTTCGCTGACACTGAATGATAAAGAGAACTATGTACTTTGGAAAGACTTTTCTGAACAGGATGTGCATCATATTGTTATGTGCGTAGAATGGCAATTTCGTAGTGTGTGGAAAACCAGATGCAGCACCCTTACGCTTCTCTTTTACAGTGGTGTTTGCTTTCACTGCTGCAACTGACAACCTGAGATATTAGACGTACTCTGAATCTGCCAGAAATACCATACCGTTTCAGCCGGTCACTGTTTATTGGCTCCATAGATCCACACGGATTCGCTCCTGCAGATGGACTTGGAATGGGAAGTGTCTACAAACTCTAACGTGCCACTTAGAGACAGACGACACTCAATGTGATTATTACAACAGCATTAATAAGGTGTTCCTCTTAAAATGGACAGGATCTCTTGTGTGGCCAGTTTTAATGGCAGTTGAGAGGATTTAGATCAAAACTGTAGCAAAATCTGGGGTGTCACTGGGCAACCACTGAAACAAGACACTGACAGTGATGTAAATGCTAGCTTGGAGGAAAGTGCAGACTATGAGAGTTATCAAATATTGTATCAAAAAATATGTATGCTGGTGCCAGGAGTTATTGTATTGCTGATACATCAGTAATGCACTGAACAAAACAACTACCAGCCTTTGTAAGGTTTAATATTCTCACAGTGAAAACTCCTCAAAGGTAGGCAGGCCACCACTGTATAAGTATGCCTATTAGCCCCATGTTTAACACATAGTGCTGACAGAAAATACTCAGAATAAACCTTCTTTGAATATTTCTTCAGTGGAAACTGGGACAAATAGCATACAGCTATATGTTGTATGCACAGTCACTATGTATTTATAAACAGCACCCTCTGCTCTACTAATTTAAGTCTAAGCCATCTCAGTCCACTCAACCAGCTATTGCTGAAGTGTCTACATCCTCCTATAAATTATGTTAGTCCTCATAGAGGTGTCTCCAACCTCTTATGTACCTCATAGAGACTAACTTTACCTTGTGACAATACTATTACTGATGTACCAACTGTCTGTCTAGTGTCTAAAATATAAGACAAAGGTTAGGTTGTTGAATACAAACAGCTGTTTTTCCCTTGTTCGTGTCTGTTCACGGTTTGGTAATATTGTGACATAGAAACATGATTGATGATATACAGTAGTTAGTATACATGTAATGAATACAGTTGAAATTGCAACTAATTTGAGATGTCTGACTCATCGGTTTATGTCTAATAAAGGACTGTATCCTCTATCATGCAGCTGTTGAACTTTGTACCCTACTGCCAACCACTTCAGTAGCAAACCATCTTTCTGCTGCTGTCGTTAAAATAATAACATAATTGAACGATTTGAAGTAAAAGTTAAGAGTTACTTTGAGATAGGGCTGAAGCTAACTTGAGAGCGATGTTTCTTTTAGTCTTACAGTGTTGAAGGAGAAAAAATGCTGATCATTTGAAACTTTCAATACTTGTGTCTTGGGAATTGGAAAATGTTGCAGTAATGTAGAGTGTCTGGTGTTAAAATGCTATCAGGACAATTTTGTAAGAAGATTGATGAATCACAGAAGGTTTCTTTACAGCATGGAATAGACCGAATTACACCTTTGATAATGAGGGGAGGAGGGGAGGGGGAGAGAGGGGTTGGTGGATTGGGAAGAAGGAAAACACTACAA
The DNA here is from genome assembly GCF_037975245.1 of Apostichopus japonicus. Lineage (NCBI taxonomy): Eukaryota > Metazoa > Echinodermata > Holothuroidea > Aspidochirotida > Stichopodidae > Apostichopus > Apostichopus japonicus. The sequence continues at coordinate 29,268,552 of NC_092568.1, forward strand.
CCTTGTGTTCAACTTAATGTGCAGGCTTGAATTTATCAATCTTTATGTGATAGAAAGTGTATTTTGTTATATTGGGCCATTTGCAATGTTAGTGTTTTTTTTAATTGAAGACCTTGAAGAAGTTAGACAAAATTTTTAATTTAATACTTTCAAAAAGGTCAGTACAGTATCCCACTTAATTCTCATGAAATACCTAATATTACTCTCCCTCAAAGTTAACATTAATCTACTTGCAGCTTATGTGATTCTGCCTATTAAACATTTCAAGAAGGAAAATGAGAAGATTAATTTATAGACATTCCTTTTGTCAGTTTGGTTACTATTTATTTGTATTGTATTTATAGCTCATTGTCTATGTTGATGTCACAGTGGTAAAGCCTGCATTCACTGGTCTTTTAACAACAGAATTTTAACAACAGTATGCTTATTTGGCTACACTATTGATTACTTGCCATTGGCAGGCAAGTAACCTATGCAGTCAAGTTGGCATGTGTTGGATGTGCTCGTACGTGTGTGTGTATGTGATGCCCTAGCTTGAAAACATGATATCTCAAGATCGGTAGCATCTGCACTTCTCATATTTGGCATGTGGCTTCCCCATAACTAGTGCATGAACGCTATTGGTTTGGGTGGAGGTCAAATGTCATTTTGGGTCAGCAGAGGGCATAATGTGAAAATATCAATAACGCTGTATCTCCAGAAACTAGCCATGAAAGGAGTTCAACTGATCAGTGTTGACAACTGGTAGTGGGAAAAAATGCATAGAAGGCCGTCATTCAAAGTTTTCTAAATATGACTCAAACTTTCTTCTGACTGAGGGACACCCTCAGGTATATGATAAGATAATGATCAGTCTTGGTTTCAGCGCTTCAGTATATGAAAGGACTCAACAGTGTATCACAAATAACATGCATATGAAATTTAGACTTAATGGTACTTGTAAACATCTACTTTCAGTAGTATTAAAATACAGATAGTAAGCTGAAGCCAGTTTATCAAATTCACCACATGACCTTAACAACTGGTCAACGATTATCTAATCAATTATAGACATAGTGACCAAAATTGTCACAATAGTTTCTTACTTGCGGAAATGGGATGTCCATTCTGGTTGCAGACTTCATGTGTTAGCCAATTCTGACAAGAACTGCTATGATTTCTAGGGAGTAAACTGGTTCCTTTAGAGCAATTGGGTCACTGATAATGATCTTGTTGACAGTTTTGTGTACCAGAATAAGTCAACTATTTGAAAGGTTGTTCTGCATATACTGTCAATGCAAGTAACCACTGGTTCCACACTGGTTCTTTTAATCCCCTTGCATGTGATTTTAAAGTAAATTACAAGTGGAAAGAAAGAAAATATTACAAACTGTGCCTTACACTTAACTTGGACATTGTTCATAAGTAACGTTTTGTTCTGTGCTGTTGTAGCAACTTTAAAGATTATACGTTAACCCTCCTTCCCCACCTACCCCACCATCCCACACCCACCACCTTCCCACACAACTCACTGTCCCATCACAGTATGCTTAGTCGTTTTTCTGACGATGGGTCCTATTTTGTTAGCAGATATCTGGATGGATGGGTCCACTGTAGACCTTGTATAGTTACATTTGTGGAGAAGTATGGATTCCTTGAAGTTTAGGTTTTAAAGGGTTTATTTTGTAAAGTGTGTGGGCCATGCAAGGCATGTTCAAATCAATTTGCACAATTTACATTAATTTGTATTCAGTCACAGTTTTTAATAACTCTTTAGGTAGACTTCAAGTGTTGGCATGTATTGGTCTTCACCAGCAGGTCAACACATGGAATTTCATATGATATGCAAGGCTCGCTCCACAGTAGGAAAATGTACCAACCCATGGAGGGTCATGTGACCTGCTCCCAGGTGCTACTAATACATTATTTAACCCTTTGTCAGTTCGAAGCGATAAGAGTTTGTAGACAAAAGAAATTGAAAGATGCAGTAAACATTGGAACAATGTAAGCCTAGGTTAGATTCCCTTGTTCACGTAGCATCATCTAGAATGTGGTAGCTACGAGATACTTGTAGAATATACATTTAAGGAGTACTATAAGAGTACTCAAGTAAGAGTACTCAAGAGTTCTACAAGGTAGCACGTCTGCATTATTGGTACTTTTATGCACGTCTCCTTATTGACAAAGTCTGTCCAAATTCATATATATGCCAATGGGTCAACATTGTTGACTATATGGTAGAGGTCAAAGGTCATTTAATACTTAACCTGTGTTGCATGTGCATGGCAGCAAAGTTATGTTGGTATTCTGTAAGTTATCAAACCATTTTATCTGCACTTCTGACAAGTAGTGTACCAAAATGATTAGTATTGTCAGTAAATTGGTTCCATTTGCATGTACTGTGTGAAAGATGAGTATACATATTTAAGTGAAAACCTAAAGAGGAAGTCTTTTTCCATTTTCCCTTAGAATACCACACATACTCTGAACAGATAGTAAAGATTCTGAAATATTCTGCAAACTGTGCAAAGTACATCGTCAGCTAAACCTCAATTGTACTCTTGGTTTTTAGTGAAAATGGTTTGGTGATATAGAAAATGGAGAAATGTTAAACAGTGTATCTAGTTTACATATCTCTTTAGCCAAGTTTTGTGATTGAAAAATGGAACTTGAAACATTTTATTATCTGTTTAGCCAATGGGCAAAATTGAAACATCTCATTTGCATTTGGTTTTAGCAATGATTCATTGTCTAATGCAGAAAGCATGTAAATGTCTCATGCTTATAATTAAAATCAATAAACAAATAAAGGCACAGTCAGATCAAAGTGTAATGGAACAACATATATTTGCTACATGTTGCTGTATTGAAAGAGTGTTTCCATTAACGTGAAGGCCCTTAACGACACTGTCAACATATATGGGAGAGATTTCTAGTTATCAAGTTTGATTTTTCAGATTGTTAGTCAGTGATTACAAAATGTAGAAAGTAGGTGGTTTTGTTTTTTTGCAAGACATCTCTCTCATCATCATCATCATCATCATAATCATCATCGTTAACATCATACCATCATAATATACAGTTGAATTTACAGTGTAGTGTTAGTTAAGTTTGTTGCAACTTACAAAATTATAGACAACAGTGGTGCTTCGTGTCTTCAGAAGCTGATTAAATTAATTCATATCAGTGATGTCAGATATAAAGTAGACCTACTACACTTACATATATCAAATAATACAATTGACCTTTGCCTACTTTGCATATAAGCATTGGGGCTGCAGCTGATATTTTCATTCATGTGTTGAGAATGATTATCGATTTATTTGACCTTTTTGAGGCAAGAAGACATATTTCAACGAGTATAATAGCACAGACCGTTCAGATGAGTAATTTGAGTGAAATTGACAACGAGAATCAAAATGTCGTTGACGCCGTCGTGAGGGTATGTGCTTGTTGTAAGGTGTAGAATCTCTAGACCAATTCATCTTTGTAAAGTCCAAATTCATCGGTCACATTAGTTGTGCATCACAATATTACCCATTTGTTCGGTGGGTCCGCTATGAAGGAAGGGTGCCTATACTCTGTTCATACTTTAACAATGCAAAGACATTCATTGAAGTTACTTTTATTATCAATAAAAGAAACAAAACTATTCATTAATGCGTTAGTTGTTATCATTGTTTGTATCTTTTAAAGCATGGTAGGTCTACAGACTTGTAATGTAGTCTTTCGAAAACAGGACTTCCACTCTCCATATTGCAACACCACTTGAACATCTCATGACTTCTTGCAACATTTCCCTTTTTTTCCCTCTCTCAACACTTTTTATTATATCTGTTTCTACTTTGACTGCATTAATTTCATAAATACTGGTATTGAAGTCGGTCGTATCTCAAATAGATCCTGTTTAAGGTATTCGTGTAATTCTCCATACAGTATTTCCTTCTCATCCATAAGCTCTAATCAGCAGATTATTAGCCTGAAGAGAAATGACAATGATGACTTTTAGCTTGTGTTATAAGTATATTCAAAGTACTGAGTACCTGCGTATCAATGCTGATATTGACTGTGTTGTTGATGTTTGTTTTGCAAAGAAATATGCCCTGTGACATTTCTTGTGGCATTCACACATCAGAAACAATTCTTTCCAAGAATCATCCTTGGAGATGACAAAAAATTACATTGCCAAATGACCAGTCACTAAAATTATTAATTCAACACTTTGCAATGTCTGACACTGAGTTTGCTGATATAATGTTACTTACCTGAATTTTAAGCTTAAGAAAATATTGGTTGGAAACCATTACCATATTTTAAAGCTTGGAGATAATACATGACCATAAAAAATTTCACGAGCAAAAATTTGGTAAAAGCGGTCAGCAGTACTTGATCACTTTACTATGAAATTATTAGGGCAATTCTGTCAGGTAAAATATGATTGATCATAGGAACTTTTTTACTGAAGTAAAAAGAATATGTGTCCAAGCAGGTGGAAAAATTCCAAATCATAACTGTACTAGTTACCAATGAGTGTAGAAGACAGTAGGACTGAGTGAGACAGGACTACCAACATATAATTATATTTCTTAAGAAAGTAACTTGGAAACAGGATCTTGTGACATTTACATAAACACTCAAATTTGTTGTTATAAACATACCTTATACATGATTGACTAACTTATGGCACTGATACATTTTAATTACACCGCTCGAATATACATTGAATTTGGAAGCAGGGAAATTGAATTTCCCTGTTCACAAAAACGTACTGCACTGTAACAGTTGGAATTTCCCTTGTTACTCTTTTGCGCTGTGCGCCATCACATAACTTTTTACACCCCTTATGAATATTCAATATTGTCGTCTGTCGCCTCAGTCCAAAATCAAAACAACACGAATTTACGTCAGCATGCATGATATTTACCTGGCCAGGTCAGTTTTGTGCAGTATAATCTTGGTCTACCCATAGTGATTTGAGATTTGATGTTGAAGCAGTCTTTGACTTCACTCGTACTCCTCGTTACATACTTAGATCGTTCTGTTGAAGCTGTCAGAAGACTTTAGGGTAAGATTTGTGGTTGACGAATTTGAACTTCTGATGCACAATGGCGAATGCTGGCAAAAAGCTAGTTCGAAGCAAAAGTGGGCTACGTATGGTTAGCGTACAGGAGAAAGATAACAGTCCATTTCTACTCGAGGAACCCGAATGGATTCCAGACCAACAGGTAACATTAATCATTCTTATTGTGATGATTTACTAAGCTCCGATCGTCGAACTACTGGAAGACGTCTTACTCTATTATGCCTGCATCCATTGCAATGTCCAGTATGAATGTACCTATTGCAATGCAGAAACTAAGTTAGAACCAGAGCCAGTGTTTAACAGTACAGTGTATAACATTAGATTTAGCCTAGCTAGGGCCTACACATTTGGTAATTTAAAACAACAAGTCTCACAGGGATGTGTTGAATTTGATACTGCCAACATAATTGATGTGTGTCAGTCAAATGCAGAAGACCAGCACTAGCACACTTTTAACCAGGAATGGATGTCAAGCCACAGTCCCAGGAATTTAGCATGGGAATAAAAAAGGCCCATGTCATAATGCCTGGATTGTAGGTATGCTACAGTAGGAGTAAAGGCTTCATAATTGACGCACCTTCATAATTAAATATATTACTAGCAACAATGTAGCCGCCAACCTAAATTGTTTGCAGAAAAGCGGAGTTACATATTTCATCTGTTCGAATCCATTTCTGGTATGTGCTGATCAAATTGTGGGTTTTAAAGCTTTGAACACCCTCCCCCCAGGTTTGCACATATTTTTGACATTTGAAAATCTTAATCCCAAAAATAACCAAACTTACCTCAACATAATACCACTGCTCAATGGGACCTGACCTGTCTGAGCTTAAAGGCTCAGAGCATAGCAAACAGCATCCAGAGTCAATGAAGTTCCAGTTACCTTATATCGAAGATTGTATCAATTTCGAGACCTATGAAAGAACTTGAAACGGCAGAAATTTTGTGGTCAAATTCTGCTCAATTGTACGTTGCACAGAACAATATTTATTTTGAGATCATTACATTTCTGAGGAACTACACATATAAAAAGTGCATACAGTTGAGTGATTTGGATATTTCCTTGATAGGCATTGTTGATCAAATCCTTAAGTGCGTCAATTATGACCCCACCATGCTGTTTAAAGTTTAAAGGCATTGAAGACTCGCGCCAAACCGCGTGCGGCCATCTGAAAAAGTTAACTTTCTGTTGCTTGCAAGTGAAGTTTTGTTTGTGTCGCTACAAAATGCAGACAGTAATGAAACGTGGTACCTTGTTATCTTTAGCTGGACCTGAGATGACCATCGCTGTATCGTTTGTATACTATGCTGTGGGTATTGATCGCAGCTGTATGTACTGACTGTACACTAGTGTCCAATTACCGACGGTAGCAAGCTGTGTGTGTATTTCTGGGATCGATGGTGGTGTTTAACACTTCTGTTACACCTCATTCTAAACTAGGACAAATTACCGGCATTAGACTTTTCTTTTTGCGCGAGTCTTAATTCGCACCCTTTAACTGCGTGAGCAAGTTTAGGTTTGTTTGAAGCCAGCTATATACTAGCAGAAAAAATTATTGCAAATGTTTGAGAATGTTACCATTGCTCATGTATTAATTTGTAAAGATTGACTTGGTTTACCCCTATCACATTAATAGATCCAACCCTTTACGTACATAACACATACTATAGATAACAACAGTAGTAAATTTAGTTGCAACCATCCTGTATGGTTTTTCATCACACCTTCTGTATTGTAGTCCTTATGCTTGCCATTCCCCTCCCATCGCCTCCTGCACCACTTGCCTGCTAGTGCCTTCGTGTGCTGCAATGATGTGAAGAGAACATTAGCCAGCATGACAGAAAGGAACCATGCTCAGTTGTCAAAACAAATCACATTTAACCCATAAAAAGGAGGAAAAGGGAGGGGGTGAAGTTTATTTATTTACCATGTGTAATGTGAAGGAATCAATTTTACTGCATATGGTGGGAGAAGGGGAATGATGATTTGTAAACTGTAATCCTGAGTAATGTGAAGGACTTTCTTGTGTCGAATGGAAAAAAGAAAAGAAAAAAGATACCTCCTGTCAGGTATAGTACTTTGAGTTGGTGAAAAGAGAGTGTTGATCTACAGTGTATACAGTAATTCATACCTCATGAATGAGGCAAGAAAAGTAATCTGGAGCAGCTGAAACTTTTATTTCATTAAACTTGTGATGTACATGATACATACAGTATACCAAATTTCTGCTCATTTGAAAAAATTGATAAAAATTCTGGAAATGAAGAAAAACAAAACGGCAAGGCTTCAGGGTGCTTGACCCATACCAAGTGCCTATATAGGATCAGCATAAGTTACCCAAGTTCTGTTCCCCCCCCCCCCCCGCCCGACCCCTTTTCCCATTTCGACGACACTGCCTTTACGCTATTTGTATTAAATTAATGTTACTACAGTTCTCACTTCCTCAATAATGTGGTAATAAACTGTGAGAATGCAGCACATTCCTACATCTGCATAAACTATGATGCTAATGTTATAACTTATAAAGTTGATTCTGACAATATTAATTATATTTCAAATCATTAGTGGACCTATAAAAATATGAAATCACTCTATTACAACCATATCATAGGACCTCAAGTGAGATGGTGGTGTTGAATACTTGACTACTTGAGACTTTATATGTAGAAGGATTTCAGTTACATAAATGAGACAAAGGTGTGGTTTGAGCTTCATTAGAGAACTTGAGAAGATTAATGTGCCATACTGTACAACTTTACATAGTGCTTCTAAGGCCCAGCTGACATTAGATTTGAACCCTGCGATGGTCAGGCCTGCCTATAGAAAAACTGTCCACCTCAAATTCACTCGAGCATTAATCATTTGGTACTTGATAGCATTAACTTCCCCAAGTACTGTTATTAGGATTCATCCTTGAGTGCACATAATTAATTGACCAGTCACCTGTATGATTGTAAACACAAGTGCTCTAATGGCAAGCACTACTTTCCTGTGTGTGAAGACAAGTTTGGCTTGACCACTGAAATAAAACACTGTGTGTTAATCATGAATTTGTGCAGATTAGCATTCAATATGGCTAGCATTAATACCAACTCCGTTAGATATTCAAGCTCTGGTGGTATTTGCTATACACAGGGAAGATCGTAATGAGACCAGGATCCAGGAAGAAGCAGACACATACTCTGTGTTAAACCGTAGATCAAGGTTGACCCGGGGTGGACCCGGATCAAAGTGACCTGCAACTTCCGTTGATGTTTATTATGAATGCCTTCATGTGACACAATAGTTAGTAGTACTTGGGCATTAGAAGCAGCACTGCACATCACTGTGCTTATTGTTGTGTGCCATTTCACTAGTACTAAAGAAGATGCTTGGTTTCCTATTCGACGATCAATAGCATCGGGTCAGATACTGTAGCTAGCACAGGGTCTTATCACTCTTATGTGAACATGTATCCATGGGTTCATATTCATAACCAATGTAATGCTATTGAACACCGAGTCTGATCTGAATGTAAACACGGCCTAAGTCCTTGCATTCTATCTAGACACATTTGTCGTAGTTGTCAGCACAGTTACTCAATCTTCATGGTACTGTTGCAAGTACTGAAAGTCCATCATAGGGAATGTATGTTGTGTTAGGTATGCTTGCAGTAATGATTAGGAGACTTAGTCAACTGACCATATTAAACACCTGATCATTTTTATAAGCACCTCGTAGAGATTGCCTAGATAAAATCTACATAGTTCTGTCATCAAAGCTCGGATCAGTAACACAGTTTGCAGTTGGCACTTTTTAAGAACAAACCTTAGAATTGCTGTTTAAATTATTGCAAGAAAATCTTGTTGGAAATGAATATTGTGAATGGTATGTGTGGCAATTGATGAGCAACATTTGCTTGTAATTATAATACCTGGCTAGTGTGTGTGTCAAGACCAAGTTTAACTTTCTGTACATGTCTGCAGTTAGTGTTCAGTATTATGTATGTGTGTATAGTAAGAGAAACGGCAATATAGGTGATTAGTTTGAATAGACCACTTTTAATTTCGAATAAGAAAGTATAGTACTTATATATGTCCAAAGTTAAATGCAAACAGCATATTTAATAGATTTGTTACATCGACCCATAACTTTTGAATAATTAGGTTGGGTGAGTGTATCTATAGGTAAGGTGACCACCATCCCAGATTTAAAACACCCTGAATATGTTTTTTCCTCATCAATAATTCATGGCTCACAGATATTAAAGGCAAACCTAGATCATTGAATTTTAATAGCCTGGAATTCCATTATTAGTGTACATGTTAGTGTACATAGCAAGTGAGGCATACTGTTACGGTAACCTTGTTTATATTGTACCACCGTATACAAATATTTACGCTTGCTCAGTAAATTATTCCCACTTGGGACTGTAGTATTGTTCCATATTAGGGTATAGCTCTAGTTAAACAATTATGAATAATATTCCTGTTTTAAGACAAATTTCTCTAGATGTGTAATTCTGTACATGTATGTATGTTAGGGTATTTAATTTCAATAAGTCTGTTATATGAGGCTGGAATGTAATCACCACCAGAGTACAGTATATATGGTTTCAGTATAGTCTTGCTGAAGGTCTTTCTTGACACGTACATTTAAGTGACGACTTTACAATAGGCATGAATTTTATTTTTGATATGTTATTAACTTCTATTGACTATGCTATTGACTTTGCTATTGACTATGACTTTGACTATGACTTTGCTATTGACTTTGCTATATGACTTTGCAATGACTATGACTTTGCTATTGACTATGATATTGCTAGTGACTATGCTATTGACTTGCTATTGACAAAGCACTTTAACAACCAGGTTGTTCTTCTATACAGTAGTACTATGTAGTCTAATACACTGCACTATGTAGTCTAATATACAGTGCTGGACAATTAGGTCATTTCCATCTAATGTAACACAAAACTTGATGGGAAACCATTTACACTTTGATGGCCTCAAATAACACAAATTTGTCAAGTACTGTACCAATGGTGTTGAAAATCATGCAAGGATGTGCTGTTCTTTAATAATAAAGTTAAAAGTACATGTTATGGTTGAGATTAGAATTTAAAATTTAGTAACATTACAGTCACATTAGCCTTAAAGGAGAGATTAAGTAAATTTTAAAGGGGAATATCTTGAAAATTTAAATAACTATAGACGCACTCAGGTTTATCTCATTTCTTGGACTATGATGTATCGAGTCATAATAGCCTTCAGTGTGTGTCGGTTTATGTATGGAATTTGGCTGTAAAGGGGAATTGATGTATTTTAGTACTAAACACTGTATCCAACCTACAGTACTGCAGTCTTTGTAAGTTTGTCTAAGTTGTTATGTAAAGAAAAGAAATAATTAAGTGGCATGACCTAAAAAAAATTATTAAACAATATTACCTATTAAGTATCCTAATAAAGGTCTATAGACAGACTTGCATTCCCAGCATTGTACAGAATGTATAGAACGTGCCTATTATTGTACCAGGCACTGTACATACTTCCCTGGATACAGTAACAACCACCTAGTATTTAGTTCTGCATCATGTACTCTGGTCCTCAGGCTATTCAATGACACTGACAACTAGCAGTACTATTCAAATATCTAAACTAGAACTAATTGTCCTGAATAGTGTTTAACAAAAAAAATTTAATAAACATATTCATATACTTTTTAGATCTTGAATTTGCAACTATCTGTGATATTTATCAAGCAATTACAAGAGACCTAATTTAATATGAACAGAGACCTACCTGTACCTGTATGTCTAACAAACTGTACTATTAAACCTACACAGCTCTTCAGATTCAGCAGAACTTTAGATTGCTTATAACATTTATAAGTGCCCTTTGTTTCAATGTACAAATTAGGATACATTTATTGAAATATTTCATTAGTATATTGAACTATTACTGTATCATTTTAGAATCATACTTGGGTGGAATCTGTTGTCTATCCTGAGTAACTTCAAACATCCTATAGCACAGTACTGTAGCTACAATAATTCTAAACAGTGTATAAAATTCTACTGTACGTAGTGGGGTATGTACAGTAATAGCTGCACAATATCCTATGGATAATTGCTAGTATCATACTTCATATATTCAAAAATCATAATGGAAGATTTGGAAAGAACAAGGAAATTTCCTTGTTCTATTTTCAGATTTCTTTGTAATTTTGCAAGTCGGATTTCTGTTGTTGTTGATGACCTCATACTGTATGATGTCGGAAGATTCACTTAATGAATGCTCTGCACAATTTCACATATCCTGTTCTATTTCTCTTTTGCAGTGTTTGACATGTCTGAATTGTAATCACAAATTTGACCTCATCAAGAGAAGGGTGAGTGCTGTAAATTTACAGTATATCATTAATCAGTTATGGTCTAGCAGACTGCAGACACTTGTATTTTTTTTAAGTAGTTGAAAGGCACTAAGAGAGGGGGGGGGGGGGGTGGGTGGGTAAGGGATGTTTACAACAGTAGAGTTGAAGTGCTGTAAATTATGTCAAGAAGGCAAAAAGAGAACAAGGTACAGCAAGTAAGAACAAAGTCAGAATAGGTTACTGTAGTTTATTGTTACTTTGTTTTAATGTAAACACTGCGGTTTAAGAATAGTATAGATTACTGTACTAGACTGTAGGCTTTATATCGTACAGTAGTCAACTTAAGACCATATTTAGTCAAATATGTTGATATACGATTATACATGTCACAGAGTTTCAACATTCTAAAGTAGCTCAAAACTATTTAAAAAGAAGGGCATTAAATTTTTCTAAAGTATTAACATAAAGGGTATCTACATAAATCCCATATCCTGTCAAAACTAATTGATATGTGGCAAAATTTAAACATTCTAAAGTAGCTTAAACTCTTGCATTAGGTTAGGGGGGAAAAAAACGGTTTTAAGTTTTCCAAAACATTTGCAAGCATAAAGGCTCTGATCTCTAAAACTATGGACAGACATTGAAGGCACATGTATCATTGAAAGTGACTCCATTTCAAATTATTATCGGGCAAAATTGCTCAATCTATGCTAGCGAGACTTACAGAAAGTTGTGGGAAAGTAATTAAGATTCTGTTTTAATAATCTGTATAGCCTGCAGTAATTTCATGTTCATGAATTTCAACAACAGAATGTTGCACTATGTAGCAGTTGCTTCGTAAGTTTTGCAAGCCTGTTTTTCTAATCTTATTTTCAACATGCTGGCAGCATCATTGCAGACGGTGTGGAAAATGCTTCTGCGGGGGATGTTGCACGGAGAAACTACCCTTACCAAGAATGGGGTTTGTTGATCCCGTAAGGCTTTGTGACGATTGCGCCGATGTGACCAGAAAAGAGAACGAATTCTACAACAAACATTTGAAATTGCTCGTCGCTGGTAAGAGACTAGTCCAGATGGACGTTCCTGATGGTTTAATTTTTATAGTGCAAGTCTTTCATGATTCACTCATTTTTATAATGAATCTACAAAAATCATGACTGGGCAGGAAATACTGTGTACGGTGGCCCTTTACGAATTCTATGCAAATTGTTCAGATTGCTATACATACTGTACAAGTGATGTATTCTGCTAGCATGTTTCTTTATGCAGGAATCATAATATTGTTATGATACAAAACTCAAAGCCTACAACAATGCTACGGTATGCAAAATTGAAACAGTTAATTATTCCATGCTCATGTTCCATGTATTTTGCGATTGATCAAATTTGTTTATTGAACCAATAGCAAAATCCATCAATTAAAAGACATATCTGTGACAACCCATCAATTTTGTAAACGATATCAGGGCCAATCGCTACCAGAATATGAGACACTGGACAGATTACATTCAATGCCAGGATATTTTCATAGAAATGTAGCATGGTATTACAACTATCCTATGGATGTTAGTGCCTGCCTCACTTGATTTTCTCCAAGACTTAAAAAGACTTGCAGACTTTTCACGGTTTGAATCGTATGGCTGCTAAATTGTGCATGTGACCTGATTCACTGAAGCAATTGAAATACACAGTAGCTTTTCTTATACTGTTAGTGCTGTACTTTATTCTAAATTTTGGTCTTATACTATACTTTATTTTAAAGTTTGGTCTTTTTCATTTTATTTTTCCTTACCTCTCACCATTCAGGAACATTTTTAATACTAAGTGGAGGAGATGTTGAAAACAAAACCAGTTTTTGTCAACTTACAAGCAGCCACAGGTACGTTTCCACGGTCTGTGATCCTACTTACATGTAGTTTACTAATTACAGTGTCATCTTTATATAATATTGTAGAATTATCTGCACTTAGTGTTGTAATTGTAAATCAAGCTGTGTCCTTTGGAGCATATGATGCTTGTATTCATTGTCAGCCCTCTAGTAATGACATTGCCAGATGTCAAACCTCTTTAATATATCGCCAATGAAAATAATTAGATGGGCTTTGTGAAAGTGATTGATCATAGTGCTTGTTTTCTAGTCTAAACAGTACTGCATTGCCAGTGTTAAATACAGTAGCTTGAAGGATCTCATATGTGGCAAGGGTACTTTGTTCTTGCTTTTCTGCCTGTTGGTCCTAAGCATCTTCTGTTTCCTGCTCCTCCCAAGCATCCTCCCAAGCTTCCTCTACTGCATCCTGCTCTGAAGCATCTCCATTAAACTGTTGCTTCCAGCATCTCCATCCACCTATTGCTCCTAAGCATCTCCATCCACCTATTGCTCCTAAGCATCTCCATTAAACTGTTGCTCCCAGCATCTCCATCCACCTGTTGCTCCCAAGCATCTCCATCCACCTGCTGCTCCTAAGCATCTCAATTAAACTGTTGCTCCCAGCATCTCCATCCACCTATTGCTCCTAAGCATCTCCATTAAACTGCTGCTCCCAGCATCTCCATCCACCTGCTGCTCCCAAGCATCTCAATCCACCTGCTGCTCCTAAGCATCTCAATTAAACTGTTGCTCCCAGCATCTCCATCCACCTGTTGCTCCCAAGTATCTCCATCCACCTGTTGCTCCCAAGCATCTCCATCCACCTGCTGCTCCCAAACATCTCCATTAAACTGTCGCTCCCAAGCATCTCCTTCAAACTGTTGCTCCAAAACTTCTCCATCCACCTGCTGCTCCCAAACATATCAACCCACCAGTTGCTAGCAAGCATCTTTATCCACCTGTTGTTCCCAACCATCTCTGTCCACCTGTTGTTCACAAGCATCTCCATTAAACTGTTGTTCCCAAGCATCTACATCCACCTGTTCCATCCACCTATTGCTCCTAAGCATATGCTTCAGCCTGTTGCTCCTTAGCTTCTTCAACCATTTTTTTGAGGCATCCTCTTCCTGTTTGTGAGGTTCATCTCTTCCTGCTGCTCCTTACTAGTCAGCTCTGAAGCATCCTGCGGCTCCTAGAGAGTCTCTGCAAACTCCTGAGCATCCTTCTTTGCTGTTCCAATGTATTTGCATTTACTTTTCATATGCATTTTCCTAAACCTGCTTCTCCTAGGCATCCTCTACTCTCTCCTTCTATCATCCTTCTATCTCTGCTGCTCCTATGCATGTGCATCAACCTGCTTTTCATAAGCATGCTCTTATATATGCTCCTCTTGGGCATCCTGTTCCTCATGCTTTTAATCATCTTCAGTAGCAGGTTGTTGATCCTAGCATATTCAGTAGCTGGTAGCTCCTAGCGTCTTCATTAGATTACTGCTCATGAGTATCCTCTTCTGTAAGATATATCCACATCTGCTAGCTGCTCCTGGCATCTTCATTAGATTACTGCTCATGAGTATCCTCTTCTGTAAGATATATCCACATCTGCTAGCTGCTCCTGGCATCTTCATTAGATTACTGCTCATGAGTATCCTCTTCTGTTCGTAGGCATATCCACATCTGCTAGCTGCTCCTACAGTAGCATCTTCATTAGATTACTGCTCATGAGTATCCTCTTCTGTAAGATATATCCACATCTGCTAGCTGCTCCTAGCATCTTCATTAGATACCTGCTCATGAGTATCCTCATCTGTAAGATATATCCACATCTGCTTGCTGCTCCTGGCATCTTTATTAACCTGCTTCTCTAAGCATTGTCTATATGTTGATCTTGAACATATCTCCCTCCTCATGCCTCATAATCCTCCTGCTCTTATCTCTCAGCATCTAGAGCTTACTACTCATTCTAAGCATTTGCCTGTATGATCATTCTGCATCTTCAGGGTACCCCATCATATCCATTATTCACCAAACCCCTCGCCCCTCCTCCTCCACCCCATCCTCCTGTCTTCACAAAATGATTTTCATGAAGGCTCTTGTGCTATTGATCTCACAGTTTTAGTTTTTCGGCTGGCAGTCAAAAATCATTATAAATAATCTTATTTGCTTATAATTTGCATGATTTGTTGTTGTTGCTGCTGCAGTGAAAGTTAATTAGAATTGAATTCAGATGTGATAGACAAGGTTTCTCCTGCTAGTAAAGTAAGCAGCTCTGTTCCTATCTATTTTTTCCCCTTGATCAATAACCAAGTTCATTATTTGGAATAGAAGTTACTACCATGTACTACTATCTGTGAACAAAACAGAATGGCAAACAGATGCTTTAATATTCTTTAGCCCTTAGGGAGTGTGATGGAATGGATGGGAATAATAATGAGATCATAGACTAGAACTCCATTAAGATCGTTCAGTGTTAGACGTATATACATTCATTGTCACGTACTGTAGATTCCTAGATGTAAATGTTGTGTGGCGTTGCGACTAACAATGATATTCTTAAGGGAGCTGTATTAAGAAAATTACTCTTTCAGGCTATCTCTTTTTATTTTTCCTCCTTTTTTTCCATTTCTTTTGTGGGAATCAGAAGAAAATATGCATTCATCATAAAATTATGTGTTCTGCTATTGTCTAAGTCTTAACCCATTTTGCTCCATCATAAAAATAGAAATTTGAATTGCAAATTTGGGAGTAATTGAATGGAAAAAAATGTTATTCTACTGTGATAAAAATGCTGAAAAGGAAATTAATTTGACAACGTTTTCAACGGCGATCTCCATTAGATTTCTACAATTTTGGGAAATTTTCTATGCATAGCATGTCACTCCTCTCTTCAGTGGGTAGGTTGGAATGCATCATTGATTGAGGCAGTGACACAACAACTTGTCTTCAACATTTGTGCAAATCCAGGGAGAGGGCCCCGAGGGACTGTACATCTTCTGAAATTTTTTCCCGCACGAAATAATAGCGACAAACATACATGTAGGCAGTTTTGATGATAACATCGTACATAGTGGACAAATTGTTAATAGGCTTCACAGGGTTTCCCTACATTTTACCAATGTTGCCTTATGCCAAGCTATACGTTGATATTTACCGATATTTACCTCCTACTCTCCTGCAGTAACCCCCCACCCCCTTTTCTAGAAATCCCAGATTGACTTCTACAAGACACCTGTAGTAACACTTACATCAAAATCTTTGGTGTTGCAGCCAAATATGATGCAAAGTAAACAAAATGATATTCAATATTACAGAAATTAATTTTTATATTTTTTTAGTTTTTTGTTATGATCATTCCATCAAGAGTCCAAACAATGTACAATTCATAATAACATATACATAATGATCATTAGTCAGTAGAAATTAATTTGATTGCAATCGTGAAACACATTTTCTCCAAACTAAGGTATGTAGTTAACGTAACCTAACGTACCTGTATTCTTCTTTTCTTGACATTTTTTTTTATACTGGCAGGACGTTCATAGGCGTCTTCAGTTTAGCCTTTGCAGAAGACCCTGCCTGCATCAAATTAATTTTTTTTTTATATATTTACCAACTCAGATCTTAACAGTTTTTATCTTTTCTTCTTTCTTTTTAAAGTAATAGTATGATAGAATTTTGAATCAGGACTGCATAACTTATAATTCTCATAAAAGAGAAGAAAATTACCACAATTGCCAAAAAAAGATGAAAAAGCGAGTTTGTGGTGGTGTTCTTCTGTCAGTGTATATTATAGCTAATATTACTGATTTATATGCACTGAAAGAAGAAACTTACCAAGGACAAAGCTACACAGTGATTACGTTATACTATTACATATATCTGTCAAATAATTCAGACTTAATTGCAGAACTTTACGCTCTTTTTTCCAATCGTCACCTCATCACATTTAATATTTGGTTATTTTCAAAAATATTTGGTTCATGTGAATGAATTTTTTAAATTTTTTTATTTCCCCCACAAACAGAGAAATCCTCTTCAGTCAACACAAACCAGAGAAGAACAAAGCTAACACGACGGAGTGGGTGCACGATCCGATCAATGTCGAGAGCATTCAAGAAGCAGTCGTCCAGACGGGACAGAACGAAATTCATGGTGAGTTTATAGACGAGAGAGAACAGATGAGTGGTCAGTTTGGACAACGGGAACAAGTATAGATGGGAGATTACAAAATACAGACATAAGATGTATGAGCCAATAGTGGATATTAAACACAGAATTCGTAATTATGAGCAGGTGATAATTACTGATGGGGCAACAGAGTTTTGTGCATGCAGGTCAAGGAGTAGAATTGATGGGGGTGGGGGGGGGGGGGCATGGGACAAGAGAGATGAGTATGCACTACACAAGAAAGGAATACTGCAGTTTACAAAATCCCTTCCCATTCTCAGATTTATTCAGTCTTTTCGTAACATTGTACATTAACACCATATCACTTTCACATACAACTGTAGGTTTCAGTAGCCATCTCCTACTTTTCCTCCATGGGGGTTGGTGACCCCACCCCCCCCCCCCCCACCCGCACTCTCTTTTCTTTTCAAAACAATGTACAGGGAAGCAATTTGTCCCATCGACACTTAGGAAGACATTTTGGTTGTGCCAGGAGTTAAAAATTATCTTATCCTGGTCAGCCAATTTCAGGTTTAGGGCAGGGACATTTGTGGACTGGAAAGAGAGTGAAATTTTCACTTAATTTGGCAATGTTTGTCAGAACCGAGATTGATTATTCTCACCACCCATCATCAATGCTCTCTCTCTCTCTCTCTCTTTGAGATTTTAGTTGCCCGCATCAAAGCAGGCCTAATCCTCTTAACTTATTCATTATTCCGCGACTTGAGAGGAAGCTAGAACACATTTAATCCTACAGAAATTTCCCGACAGGCATCGCGACTTTGTCGTCATTTAATTCATTAGAAATCCCCTTGCAAGCAGCTGCTTCAAGATTGAATTATTTCCACTGTTCACAGCGATTCAGCTCCAGACATAAGAAGCTTACAGAAAGCTACTGTACCTGTTTTAAACCAAAGGACTAGTGAAGGGTGATATTTAATCAAGACTTTAGGTGAACATCACTGCAGGGATGAGTTAAGTTTATACTGTTAAAGTTTTGTCATCATCCTCTGAGACGGAATGGAATATTGATTTGATTTGGGGGGGGGGGGGGACTGGGGTTGGTAACGTTGTAACTGTAAAATGGTTTGATGAGTGCCCTTAAATTAACAAGATGATTTAATCAACAGTCTTAGCAGAAGTTCATGTAACCTGTCGTAAAGTTAACTCGCATATTTTGGACAACTTTGAAGATTGTTTTAAGAAGATGTGTAGTAGAAGTGGAGTAGAACCAAATTTTTCTCGCTTTGCTCACTCGTAAAATGTGATTTGGTGTCACTCGTGCCATGGAAATCACAGATATATTACCATGAAATTTGGGGACTTTATACAACGGATCAACGATTTAAATAATAATTAATAATATATTACTCACACAGTGTAGACCTATACTCCAAGGAGTTATTGTGTGGAGTAATAGTACTATCTCTTAAGGCTCCTTAGGTCTTGTATCTGATTATACTATTGCCTAATTAATTAATAAATATATTCATTAATTAATTTTGAAATGGATAAGCACGCTGTTTAATTTCAAAGGCTGGATGATATTCCGTTCCTACTTATTACTGTAGGGAATCTTCTGTTGGGCTTACACATATGATCTGGAGCACGTATATAAACCAATGTTGAAAGACTACATAAAGTGAAGTTAATCAGAAAAGGTTATTTTAGGACACTGTTGTTACAGGTTGAAGATAGGTTTGGGGGAGGGGCCAGTGGGGAGGGGGGGGGGAATGGTTACCATGCTATACAGCTTGGCAATGATAGTGAATGGTATTCATTGTATATTGGTCAGCCATTTTAGCCCTTCTTCATATCAAACAGTATTGCAGTTTGCACTCATATATATATGTATTAGTATCTGTATTAAAATCAAGAGACCTTTAAACAGAGTCTTCCTCTGCTTCGTGCTGTCTATGATCTCCTGCACATGTTGATTGAAAACACTGCTATATCTGTCAATAAGATTAATCGTTCAGAGGTTTAGATTTGATGTATCTCCTGAGGGTTACCAAGGAGATGATCTATAGATGTCTTTGAAGATGCTTTGTTCATTTGAAAGAGAGCCTTTTGAGGTATGTCTTCTGTAATAGAAACCTCTGAAGATAACAATGGATAATGAAAACTTAGAAGCCATTTACGTAAGTTTGACTTAAGAGTAGTCAGTTATAATTGAGAACTACCGTAGTTAGAACTGAAGACTTAGAACTGCGTCGTCTGACAACACACATCGATATCTATACCTGGGGAGAGGTTGGATAGTTTGTGTGTGTCACGTCGTCACTGAAGTATGACGTTAATAACAGAATATGAATGATACAGTAATCCTCTTGAGTGAAACAGAAATGACTGACATGCATGAAATGTGTCTTTTACCACTGTCCCGTCTTTTCTCATTCACCGCGATTCCATTGGATTATGAAAGATGCTGTCAACGGTAGGTGTTTCGCATCCTGGCTTGGAACTATAATTAATAGGATGCCATGTTTAATATTTCTTACTTGCTTTACTGCATGATATTCTTGCCTTGTTCACCCAAACTGCTGCATTTTCTTTCAAGGAATGTGGAAGAATGGCTTCAAACTGCTGCACTAAGTCCCAAGGAATGTGAAAGAATGGCTAGGAATAAGTGGGAGGAGCAAGGGGTACATGGGGAGTCGTTAGGAATGGGTGGAATGGGTGCATGACATTTGCATGTTGTGGTTTATGTGCTTATATGCTACTCTAGTATAGATTCACATGCTATGTAGCGTGGTGGCCAATTGGCTAAGGCGTGGGACTCGTGATCCAAGGATTGCTGGTTCGATTCCTGCCTATAGTTCATTACGTTGTGTCCTTGGGCAAGATGCTTTATCTCACTTGCCTCTCTCCACCCAGGGGTTAAATGGGTACCTGTGAGGTAACTTGTCATTGGGCGCAGTATATAACTGCTGCCGACTGGAGGGATTGTCTCTGGGACAGGTTATAATTGACCAGGGGTAATATAACGTCTGTAAAGCGCTTTTAGACCTATCTCTGGTATAATGCGCTATATAAAAGCAACTATTATTATTATAAGTAACAAGGAGGTATGTGTAGGGTGGGTGTAATGAAGGAGTACAAGGAGGAAGGGAAATGATGAGTCTTTCAATTAGAAGTGTTATAATAAATCATCATCAGATGTGATTAACTGCAATTAAAATACAACTTACAGACTAAAGTAATAGCAATCTACACAAGTATCAAAAAACTAGAGAAACTCAAATGTTTTATTATTGATGTCTTCTAGTGTTTGATTGCAATAAAATATATTTTTAGCCTTGTTGCTGCTAGCTGCTTGTATCCCCCCATCCCTCACATCCCCTCCCGTAGTCTCATGTCCCCTTTTATCCCACACCCCTCCTTTGCTATCCCAAATGATATCTTGAGCATGTCCATATGTTAAAATAAACTCAAATGCATGGAGATTTTTCACCATATATGGTTAAATATTATAGTTATTGTCCTGTATTGATGGTATTGTATGTAGTGAAGTGGTGCAAGTGATTTAGAAACTAGACATGGCTATTGACACATTATACCACAAGAACATTATTACCAAGTAAGTTAATATCCTTAACAAAGTATGTGTGATCACTGTCAACAATTGCAGATTCTTAGCATGACTTTACTAGGGATATACTGAATGTTACGGATGGATTAATATGTAAGAGAATTCCTTTAGGAAGTACCTTCACTCTGTGGGTTATATATTACAGTGTACGGAAACCTGTTGTATTACAGCATAGTGAATGCAGTACTCACTTGGCATGATGGTTATATGTTAATAACATGCAGACTGGAAGGCAGTTATTTTATGATGACACTTAGAAGCAGTGCAACATGTGCATGTGAGAGTTAAGCCAAATGGCTTAATATCACATACACTTCATGCTGTGTGGCTAATCTAACTTAAAGCTTATATCTTTTAAAAAAAATTTAAAGCAATCTGGAAGACCTTTTCAGGTGGGAAACCAGTGGATTTCTTTTGACTAAACAAAAGCCCATCTTACTTTAGCTTGCCAGGGCTCAAACCCAAGATCTACCTCTCAGATATGCTAGGTTTCATTGCTAGCTAGTTTCACTGCTTCTAATGCCACCACCTTCATCCACTCAAAACATGGATCTATTGTGATTTTAGAAAGTCTATGCATATATATGTATTTGTTCATGTATTGCTCAACCAGTATACACTTACAATATATTAAGTGCTATGGAGTATGGACATACAGGGCAATAAAACTGCAGGCTGCACAGAGATATATCTTGACCTGGCAGAAGAAAGTACCATGTGGAGGACCATTGGCAACTGTCTGCCTATACCATCACTGTATACTATCCAACTGGATGACCATCTGGGCCCCCAAAAAATTACTGGCCCAGATTTTTATTTCCACCTAAAATGCATTGTGGGACACATTCTTTGGGCCCAAATTTGGGGATTCAATATTTAATGGGCCCACATTTTGTGGGGTTAAGTTTTAGGGGGCAATTATATTTTTGAGCCACTTTGGGCCAATATTTTTGGGACCATTTAGGTGCTAAATTTCATCACGCCCAATGTTTTGGGAGGGGCCAAAATTTTATATTTGCAATATCTCCACAACATTAGATCAGATTGTATCCAAACTTAGAATACAGTGGTTGGTTGATAGCTGGTACATGTGGGCATAAATAATGTGATATTAGGTGATGACATACAACACTTGAGTATTTCCACTCAGCAAGGAATCATAGTGCCCATTGGGCTCCTGTTTTTAAATCTGAAAGTATCAGAGTTAAGTATATACTGACAGAATGCAGCAAATTATGTAGAAATATTTGTCACAAATTTAACTATGTATGAAGACATGGAATTCTACTTATCTGCTTATTTGGGAATGTACTGTAGGAAGTAGAGAAGTTTACTATTTATATCTTAGGTTCATAGAAGGAGAAAAAATCAAAATGGTCTTTCTGAAGAGGTAGCTATCATAAAGCATATATAATGTGTGATGTAACATGCAACCGCTCAAAAGATAGAATCAAAACCAAATTTACCAACTTAGTGATGAACATGTCATGATTGAACCTACTGTGATGACTGAAGTGTGTGTGTCTTCTTGTATCCTTGGAAATAGAGGTCATTGTTAAGGTTATAAGTCTTATTTGAAAGATATAAATTACTCAAATAATTCCTGCAAAATGAGATGGCCTTGATATGTGATTATCATCAAACTTGGAGAAAATGGAAACAAGAAAATAGTTGGGTGTGATCAATTGAAAAAAATTGAAAGGTATAAATTCTGAGATTTTGACTTCCAAAACTTCCAAAGATAGAGTGTCCTTATCCTAAGATTATTCTCATTTACAGTACACCATTGCATTAGACTGAATCAAGATTTGAACTGCTTTCTTCAAGTTCAAAGCTTGAAGTTCTGTCAATGAATTAGAGCGTAGGAATATAGACAGAATAAAGAGGAATTCATCCCCTATTCACAGACCTAGTTAAATTTGAGGGGAGGAAAGGCGTTAGAAATGGGGAAATTCACTACCAGAGGTTTTAAGTTTTCGAGTTCTGATGCAGTTTTAGTCCTCATCTTACTCTCCCATCAGCCCTCCCCCCCTCCCTTCCCACAGAATAAAAAACATCTGCACAATGTTAGTTTTGGTCTATGTTTCAAATTGACTATGTTCCTTTCAGTCTTTATCAGCATGTGAGATCTCATACCACTCCCCCCCCCCCAACCAAAAAGAAAGAAATTGTCAGCCAAAAGTATTGCTGAAAAGAGTAGATTCACATCTACTCATTAAATCATGTGTTTTAAGCACTTTGAGGAAAAACTGATAGGTTTATAGGTAGTCTGCCAACTTTACAATTATCATATATATTTTTAAGGTATAACGAAGAAAGAATTAGGACATTCAATTTTGGATGCCTGGTGATAATTTTAACAGATTAATATTAATTTATGGATTAAATATGTATAAATAGCATCTACAAACATGGAACAACATAAATTAGATTATACTATAGGTCTGGGTATCTTTCGTTATTAAATATATTAAGTTTGTTGGCTTATTACTGATATAACAGGTTTCTCAGTATCATTTTCTTCACATTGCATGTTATTGTTGCCATGGTCAATTCCCTCGTTGCATACTAACACTTACAGGTTCAGTTTGAGACTTTCTTTATTACATGTCAGCTTTGATTCCAATACATCTCTTTTAGGCGAAAACATTATCACTCAAGACATCTCCAAATGTCTGCACATCTAGAAAGTCCATGAGACAAAGTCTAGTTTTAGTTGACCGACAATATATATGTTTGAGCGTTAAAGGACAGCTTGTTCTGTGTAATAAAACACAAAATAAGCTACTGTACAGGTGTATGTATACTGTAATGTTTGGTACATTCAGATGTCCAGACTTGGAATTAATTTGCTTTCACTAGCAGAAATAATCACACAAGAGAAAGAAATGGAGACTTTGGAGAGTATAAACTAGTAGGTTTTATTCAGTGGTGTCTCATACAGCTCTGTTTATAAACAGTGTACAAGATAAATGAGTCACACTTGTGGTCAGGGGGGGGGGGGGGTTGGGGGAGGGGCCCTGAGACTGAGATGAAAAGGCCTCATGAATGTTAAACAATGACATCCTTTTTTGACTACTGTCCAGCTCACCTATTGCATTTTACTTTAGAGTAATCCACATTGTTTATTACTAGGGTTGTATATAATTTTTAGTATACTCATATATACATACAGACTCGTACAAAACATACCACATGTATACAAATGTGGTTTAGCATTAAAAACAGTAATGAAGGATCATAAACTGATGGCATTTACTGTGCTCACCCTAACAAACCAAATCCTGCATAAATTTGCACCCTTGCAAGATGTAAATGTTGCTCTAGTTATGTTTCCAAGCCTTTGAGAGTTCCATGTCGAATTAACGCTTCAGTTCCCTCTTCCGACTCGACCGGGTTTTTTTTTCCTGCTGACGGGTGAAGTGATCTCTGTCTCCCGTTATCAGGTTTCTCCATTAAAAGCATCAAGCACTGTCTGTCGGTGGGTAATTATCTCCTCATCCTGAATGTTTTCTCTCTCCATCTCAGGAGGGATGCTGCCGAAGTCTTTGATGGTGAGGTATAAATACATCGACGAGATGAGAGAACTGAAACTTGTTGTACCCGATGACAGCTCCAGCAGGCAAGCCATGGCTTGGCTGAAAGCGATGGAAAAGGTGAGTATAGGAAAATGGTCACATTACAGTGTTTCTTTCCTTTTGAGAAGGTTCCTGGTGGTAAGTTCCTTTATTTATGTAGTGGATTGGCTGTGGTGTGTGTGTGTGTGTGTGAATGCAAATATGAAATATCAAAGTGACCCAAATCTCTGTAAGCAATTTGTCCAATGGTATAGATGGGACAGTTACATTACACATCCATGGAAGAGATTAAATTCTGGCACTCCAACTGCTGTGTGAAAATATTTATATGAGTTTCATGAGCATAATATATATGATAATTTAATGCATTAGCTTTCTTACACAGTCTCCATTTTACCACGAGATCATCCATTTGAAAACTGATTAAATCAATACTCAGCCTAGACATCCAGCATTCTCCATTGCTACTGTACTAAAATGTTGACTATTTTGCATATGAAATTAGGGAAGTGATATTATTTCCAGTGACTGGTAAAATAATTTGCTTATTTCACATTGTTGGGTAAGATAACATGATTTCTTAGTAGTGATTTTTTTGAGGGACCCTCTTGCTAAGTTATATTATAATTTTTTTTTTTTTAATTCTGGATTTTATAAATATTGATATATGCAAACAGTTGCTTTAGGCAAACACTCTTATAATGAGTTAGGTTGCTTTTTCCTTGTATTAAAGATGTGACTTTTGTGTTTTATTTGCTTTAGTAGTTATAGACTATAGTGTAGCTCCCATGTACAGTACATTCAGTCCCAGTATAATGGTTGGCAGGACTATCAAGTGACTTTACTCAGTCAGTGAATTAATTGCATGCTATTGCCAATTTTGTGGAATGTCCTTGTGCCTACCTCTTCACCTCCCTCACCCCTGCCCATCCCCCATACCCCTTCCTTCTCCCATTCTCCCACATTCTTTTTGCACCTTAGTAAGTGGAAAGAGAAAAAACAAATTATTGACATGTCTCTTTGTTTACCCTTTTTTACAGGCCGTTCGTTTATTACAATTGGGAAATGAACCCTCATAGTAAATCTAGCTGCAACTCCTGCTCCGAGTGGTAAAATCCGATGTTTGTTTCAGTTAATTTCTCGCAATGATGAAAATGGAATATTTGTCACTAAGAAGACGACACCAGCTTGCCAATATTTCAAGGTTTCATTGTGGAAACTTGTAGGAAACCGTTTGTGATTAATCTTGAGTTTATAATATTTATATTTTATTTTCTGGCCAGTTATCCACCAAACAAAGATGGGAATTATTGTGAGTGTACTAACAGTAAGGGTGAACATTATTTATTCATATCTATCATAATATATATTTAAAACATGACAAAATATTTCAGTATGCTTAATGATGATCAGCGTGGTGAATAGTCGAGTCATTTTTTAATTCTCTTTTTTTTACTAAAAAGCTGACCACAAAGCACAAAATAAAAGCTAAAAACATACTGCTGAACCAATAGCGCAAAAATAGACACTAAAAAGCCACCAAAACAGTTTATTTTTTGTAAAAAATACAGGCACACTATACAGAATAGGTCAAAGTTCATCCCATGCACTTTTATATTTTGCTCTGCTTCTAAAGTCATCAGTGTATCACACAAATATTACAACTACTTTCTACTTTGTTTATAATTTTGTTTGATGTCAAACTATGAAGCATACAGCTAATTTGAGGTCCTTTTAGGAACAAAGTCTGACCTCCACCTTTCTAGCACCTGCAATGAATGTTACATTGGGTCCACCATTATATCTCTTTGAGAGTACTGTACAGTTCTTCCAAGCCTTGACAAAAGTCTTACAAGGATCCTTGCTTGTCTTCTGTTGTACCTTTCATAATACAAAAAATACTTCAAAATACCCCCCCCCCCCACAAAAATAAAATTGTGAATTTAGTTTAACCAATTGACTATTGTCTTGTGTTTTTTGTTTATAATGCTGTCTTTCACTATAGACTACCCATTCCTCTGTTATCCATACCAGCCCTACCCATTCTTCTGTTTCCGTACCTGCCCTACCCATCCCTCTGTTTTCCGTACCTGCCCCTACCCATTCCTCATTTATCAATTAATGCCCTACCCAGTCCTCTGCTATCAGTAAATGCCCTACCAATTCCTCTGTTATCAGTAAATGTCCTACCCATTCCTCTGTTTTCCATATGTGCCCTATCCATTTCTCTGTTATCCATACCAGTCCTACCCATTCCTCATTCAGATGACCACCATCAGTTCTTGTCTTTTTCTCAAAACACATTGGTGATTGGTTTTAACATCTTTTTTTTTTCTTCAAAATCCTGCAACTATTCTACCTTTCATGACTACGACAAAACTACCAAGTTTTTCTTACAATTTTTTTTCCTGTTATGATTGGTAGTGCTCTGGTGCAATAACTGCATATATTCAATTCATACAGTATAGCTGTCCCAATGCAGGTTGTTATTGGTGGCAATGGTCAGACAATCAATATATATATATATATATATATATATATACAGAAGTATCTTCTTTACAGTCACTCTTCAAGTCATTTCTCACCAAACTGAAAATGATTGGCAAGCCAATATGTCAACTTAACAGAAATATCTTAAAATACGTTCTTATCATTGTCCCATCTCATTAACTCGGGTTATGAGATACCTTGAGTTCATTTTATAATGACGTATTGGTAAAAGTCAATTGAATACACATGTACATAACCAGCACTGATACGTTCCAGTGGTATAAAGGGTATTTTGATCCTCAGACAATTCTCTTTCTTCCACCCATTGTAATATCATCTCATTTGCATGATATGAATATTCAAAGAAAATAATCGTTAAGGATATACTGTAATTGGCTTTCAGATTTCCTTTTACTTATTTCAGAATTTCAGAAATGAATGATTCAGTTAATTTTGTAAAAGGGATAATTTGTAGGCAAGTTTCCTTGTTTTCTTATCTGTGATTTCAGTCCAGTATAAAACACAATAGTTCATGAAATAACATCATGCTGTGCACATTATTGGATGTTGCATGACATATTACAAGTAAAAACTTTTCCCTTGATTTTATTTTTTACTCATAATCAACCATATAAACATTTTTTTTCCTTCTTATATCTGAAAATTAAACTAAATAAGTTACATTTTGTGGTACCATTAGACTTGCATAATGTTGTCTTCATTTTTTTTGGCCATAAACAAGAAACTATAATTATAAATTTATGATATTTTTCAAAATTTTTGTAGCCAAACCTGACATTAAACTCACTTTCAGTAGCATTGTTGTGATGGTTCCTTTTATGAAGGTATTAATTGATGATCCTGGAAGTCTGCAGGCTCAAAGAGTGTTTACATGCAAGCAATCTGCTGTGAGAGCATTTGATCAGTACGTGACTGCTTCTAACCAATCATTGAAAATGGTGGTGCGGCAGTCTGCATCCAACCTATTATTACAGTTTACTTAATACAGACCTTTTAGAATGCTTGAATTTCTATTGAATTTTTTTTTCATTTAAATTGATGCACATTGATACATAGCATTCAAATATTTTTTTATACATTTAAGTAAAACTTGAGGCAGAAAAATTAATTGTAATATGTTTTCAGATGCGTTGAAAACCAGGTTGTTATTTTTGTACGACTTTTAATTTATTTAGAAAAGCCCCTTTAAACAGCTGCCGTTAATCAATTAAAGTGACTGAACTACATAGTCTAACACAAATACCGTTAGGTCAGGTCTTCAGAC
The DNA here is from genome assembly GCF_037975245.1 of Apostichopus japonicus. NCBI lineage: Eukaryota > Metazoa > Echinodermata > Holothuroidea > Aspidochirotida > Stichopodidae > Apostichopus > Apostichopus japonicus. Next base: position 29,296,947 of record NC_092568.1, read on the forward strand.
GCAGCACAAAACTCAAAGGGTACAAACTTAAGGGTGTTTTTGACCTCGCATGACATACGTATCATGCATCACACAATATCTTAGTGAAAATGGTGTTGAACGTCTATAAGCATGATCTGTTGTTTGTATTAAAAAGGTTTTGGTCTAGTTGTTAGAATATATAAAAGAGTGGATTGAACTGAGGAGCAAATGTCATTATCAAGTTTAGCCTTAAAGGAGCATTCCAGAGATTTACTATATTTTAAATGGTGAATATTTAAGAAACAGGAGTAGCTATAGAAATATTAATAACACCCACTTTTCTCCTTTTTCTTCTTTTTTTTTAGACTATAACATATGAAGAAACAAAATCTGCATAGTCATCCTTTAATTGCATGTTTCCTTAAGACCAGCATAGTGTTAATTTTGTGTGATTGTTAGTAGTAACCCATGCTCAGAATCAAATCTATATAAAACAAATATTCCTCAGATATCTGGAGTCAGATGATTTTATCTTGGGGGAGGGAGAGAGCAGGGTGGATAGCAAAGGGGGGGGGTGAGGTGGGGGAGTTGAGTAGGGGTGCTGATTCACCAAGTTGTACCAAAGAGTGTCCATTATGCCATTGATAGCGGACCAAGTCTCAAATCAATATCAGTGTGTTTCGTTTAAGTGAAAATTCTTTAATTTTTTACAGGATTTATTTTTGCATTTAATTTTATTCTGGTCATCGCTGGTAGTTTTCATTGCAAGTCTTCACCTCAAGATCTTCATACTAATGTAATTATTTTACCAGATGGACAAGTTATTTTCAAGTTTTACACTTCATTCCTCCCAATTTCTAGGATGTTTATGATTGTCAGAAAGGTTCAAAAGTGTTTTCACGAGGCTTTGTACTTTCCAACTTTTTCTCTTCTCATTCGAGTTGGAAGTCTTCATCAAACAGACTTTGTTAGATTTTTATCTAATGAAAATGCTCTGTAATCACCACAGGCTTTCCTGGGACATGCAAAGTCTGGACCTCCATCCCACTAACCGGTACCCCCCCCCCCCGCCCTTTCCCAATTCTCTCTTCCCAACCCCTGAAAAAGAAAGAAATAAGTGCAACTCATATTTCATCACTTTATCCCAAGAACCATAAAAAAAATCGTGACCTCTCAGAGTTTGTCTATCCATGTCCCCTTTAAAGTTGAATTCTCACATCACAGCTGTGAAAAAACATGGTTTGTTATTTATCATATGTACATTATGATGTTAATTTAACAAAAAAACTAATACGACATTTTAGTTGTGTGTGATTGTATCTTTAAATTGACTGTACTTCTTTATCTTGATCATACGCTCTCGAAGGAAACAGGCTGAGAGTGGATCAGTTTTAAGTTGTTTGGTTTTCGTGTCCAGGTTATATCTCAGATGAATTTTCTTTACCCATATGGGGAGGAGTACCAATGAGTTGCTGATCATTTGATAACCGATAAAAAGTGGAATCGACAGAGATCAAATTTAAAGTGATCAATTAACATACCGCACAGAATAATATGTCAACAGTTTGCCAGTGTTGAGAAGACATTTAATACTGCGCACAAGTGTAGAATAAGACTTAAGGTGAATTAATGTTTCGGCAGAAAAACTACAAATCTATGCAAACTTTTGTGTTCTTATTGTTATTGCTATTTTGTGTTTGGTTATATTACTTCCTTACTTTTTTGATGTAGCTCATTTTAAAATATGTTAAATAACATACTATCGTTTACGACAAGATCTCAATCTCTCAATTTTATCTTTAAATGTGTAATTTTATCTTTAAATGGTGCTTTAAATAGGGAACACTACCCTGTTGCAATGATTATTTCGATTTTTTTTTTTATGTTTTTACTGTAAGGTGTTGTAAGCAACCCAAATTGCCTTAATAATGATGTTAATTTCATGCTAAGTGCCTCTCTGATGATAAGTTTATTAAATGAAGTATAGAAAAGGAGGAATTAAAGATCCTTATTGATGAAGTGACCATCCGAGCACCTTTGCAAGGCCAATATGTACAATGCCTGATTGAGAAAGTGGGTTTGTTAGTGCATGGGTAGAAAGTGTCATCATAATATTTAATAAAATTACATATCTTCCTTCAAAGAATTGAATCAACCACGGGCTGAGTATTTATGTGACAGCATCAATTCACCTTGACTTCTTTGGTCGAGAATTACATACCAGAATGTGGGTATATAAAGTAAATACTGCCATGTTTTTATTAATTTTAGACAAATGTCAGCTCAAATCAAACAATCATTTGGTTGGGCCCAACTTTCATTGCTGACACTGTTTAACCTGTATTGCATTTAAAGCTACACAGTTCGGAAAAGTTATTTTATATTTTGGAATAGTTTAGTGCATTTCTGTTTCACTGTTTAAATTGAGAATACTTCAAAGGATACTTAATATGTAATATTGTGTAATACTATGATCAAGACAAAAAGGAAAATGTTTGGTATTTAAGAAATTTAAAAACTGTATGTTGTGGATATAAAAGGGGTGTGATACTATTTATTATCTGAATTTTCCCAAAAATGTCACAAGTAACTGCTCCTTTTTTAAGTCAAGGTGTTTTCGTATCTCATTAATGTTTTTACTTCCATTCCAACTATATGTCAGGTAATTCCAGTCAGAAATGACATTGCCACAAAACTTGTGCAAAATCTAAGGGAGGGGAGGGGTAGAGGAGGGGAGAGGAGGGATAGAGGAGGGGAAAGAGGATAAGGTCTGTGCCACTTCAGTAGGCACAATGAGCATACTTTCCTACAGTTACAGTTAAGAGTTCATGATTGGCTAGTGGATTTCACAACCCTTGCTTTTAAACTGGGAGAACTCTGCTTTCTGTCAGAGTTTGACAATCCTGTACTTTTGCCAACTCTGTGTACCCCTTGATTTATTTTTGGAATCATTTCATATTTGTGTTTTGAGAAGCATAATTTGGAACACATTTTCAGACAATTTCAAAGAAGTATTATCTGTAAAGGAAGACTGTTTGCTATGGTATAAAACATAGTGTAATGTATCAGAATGCTCACTCGATGACAAAGAAAGATTCAATTGGTGATATTCTTTGTTCGGCATTGTCTTTGTTTTTCGGTCGATATTTGTAATATGATTATGAAATAAATAAACAGAAGACTAAAAGAATTTCAAATCAAAATATTTGGATTTCATAATTCTTTCTATTTTTGTAAATCACTCTTTATAAACATCATCAATCCACAAAGGATTTAAAAATCTCATACAAATTTCATTAACATTAAAGCCAAATATCTTATCCGACAAACTGAAGTACCGAATGTAACATGGACAGGGCTGTTTCAAATATCTCTTAACGAGGGCGCCAGTCAGCATGTCAAGTGGTAATGTCACATCATATAAAGGAATGCAAAATATATTCCAAAATTTATGGAACGCTAATGAGTTCATTTTATCCATGATACGAAATGTACAAATCTTAAAGTTTTACTAAAGACTGTTCTTCTCAATGAGACATGCACATCAGAGTTTTTGGTAAAAATTATGAGCAGAGCAAGTGTAGACATCAGTACTTGAAGAAGCCCTCAACATATTCTGTCAGCTCTCAAAGATTCAGTAGATGAGTCTCCTTAATACTGCTACAGTAAGTAAAGAACACGTTTCACAACTCCTAAGGGTTATGAGTCCCCTTAATACTGCTACAGTAAGGAAAGAACATGATTTAAAAGTCCTAAGTGTTATGAGCCCCTTTAATACTGCTACAGTAAAGGAACAACATGTTTAACAACTCCCTAGGTTTTATGAGTCCCCTTGACATTACTACAGTAAAGAAAACATGATTTACAACTCCTAAGGAATTGAAATATGACTAGTTTGATATATCGTATTCTTATTTACTGTAAATGGTAGGTTTGGTAAAATTGCAGACCCAGAGGCAAACGTCTACTTTATGCCGACCATTACATGACTTTTGACAATGTATCTTTCACGCATGCAGAAATAAGCTGGTTACAAGTTGAGGTAGTTACCTTCACTTAAAGTACACGAGGAAGTCTATTATAGCAGAGGTGTGACCCGCAGATGCTCAAACATGATGTGGAAAGTCCTGGCAATAATTAAATTTACTTCCCAGTTACTGTATCTCATTCATTGATCTAAGCAAGAGACCACCCTCCACCCTACCCTGTCTTCCCATTCCCATTTACACTTGACATAAACCTAGATAAAGGCTGACTCTAAAAATAACTTCAGATAGCTACATCATGAACAATGACTTCACATCCATATTTCTGAGATATTACTGAGTGTGTGGTTCATTCCATTGCCAACATCTCAAACTCAACTGACTCAAGTGACAAAGATATCGTTTTTGAGCACCCCATGTGTATTCCTGAGTTTAGGAAGCCCAATGCTCAGTGTCTAAGCACTTCCATGAATATTCCTTCAGTTTATAAAACCGAAGCTGTGGTTTTCTATCGGGACAGAAACTCAAACACGACTTCTTCATGCACTAAACTTGTAGTCAGCATACACCCTGTCAAAGAGACTCTTACACGGTATATTAGCCCTCAACTTGGCACAGAGTAAGAATGCCCCGGACATCTTCCTGTGGAGGGAGTAAGTTTCCTCCGGTGGAGGGGTGAGACGATTATCCACCATGTCTGGTAGGAGCAACTGTATCCTCCGGGTGGTGTCCTGAACGGCAAAGTCAAAGTCACCTTCTAGAGCAAACGGTTCTCCAAGTATCATCACAGCTTCCACGTGAGCTTGCTGCATGACCTGTGTCAGGATTAAAATCAAAAGACGAGAGTTTTCCAAAAAAACAGGACAAAACAGTAACAAAAGAGAAAAATTAACTTTGTAGGAAAGTCTTCTCCTGTTAATGTTTGCTAAACATTACAAAATTTGATGACTTTGTATAGTTTTCTACAGAAAGATGACTTTTTTTCCACATTTTGCTGAGTAAGATTACCAGCTTACGATATTTTCTGTTCTCTTTTTGTCAGCTTTACACAGGATAAGTTTAGATCTAATTTTCATATCAAATATGTTCTTGGGACACCTTTTTTTGTCGCAGAAACGACACGCCTTCGTTTTAAAGTTTTAATGCATAGTTCGATTGATAATCATATCAAAATAGCATTTCACTTTTTTTCTGAAAGATATCTCACCACCCTAAAGGCTAGAGATCATGCCTGATGATAAAAGGCTTGCTTGAGTTATAACAACTCCACAGCATGGCAACATAAATATTCAATAACAATTTATATCAACAGTAGCAAATTTACTGTTCAATTTGAATTCTCATGACAGCCAGAGATGACAACAATATTTCCTTTTTTCTGCTTGACTGAACTTGTCTGTCTTTAATAGTGGATTGTCAGGCAGTGTGCGTGTACTAAAGACTACATCTGATCATGAATTTAGAGTTTCGAATCACGTCAGATTCGGTCAGGGAAACCGAACATGTAGCGTTTTGCCAGACTGGCAGTTGGCAGTGTACCTTGGGTCACAACTAGGACTACACAGTGTCAACAAATATAACCAATCAGAGATAAATAATGAGGCATGTGACATATCCGAGCAACGATCATTAACTAAAAACAGCCCTTGAATGAGCTCATCAGTGGTTCAGTGTGTCAAGGTTAGTTTTGAAAACCTTTGCATATTGAGGACTATAGAAAACTAGGTCACAACAGTCAAGCTGGGTCAGTTTGCATCGAGTCGAGGCGTTGTACCTAGGCCTGGCTTAAGATGACTGACCTTTGTTTCATATCCAGTCAGGAATCCAAGTTTGATGGAGTTTTCTAACACTGCATCTTTATTGCCTGTTGAAGCACCACGGATGATCTGTCAAAGTAAAGGAAGGTCAAAAGGTCAAAGACTTCTTTTTTTCCCCTTTCAATTCTATAATTGTGCAGGAATGATGGAAGCTGACAGTCCCCTTACAACATTTTAGTATGTGCGCGCTTCAATAAAAAAAAAGGTTTTAATATGCATCGTTCAACTAATGTGACTATATCATAATCACAAACTTAAGACCAGTTAATGCTTCAGGATATCAGGATATGTCACCATATGTAAGATAACCTGAAACTGCTTCAAAAATTAGATACTCACCTTTATATGAGTATTTACAAATGACTTGGGACCCCAACAATCCAAGAATGATACGTTGTACTCACCTTCATATAAGTATCCACAAATGACTTGGGATATATTCTAGTTGCACCAAAGTCAAGAAGAGCGATCTGAAATTCAGAGAAATAAACTACATGAATATTAATATATCATACATCTCTCAAATTGAGGCCCTGGTGTTTATTGTAGGTCATTAGTGTGTTCCCTTGAGAAGGGAATTCCTCAATAAATCAATTTACTTTTTGTTCTTGTGTTTATCATAGCTCACTTGATGTGATTTAGAAGCCTCTGGTGTTATTGTTCACCTATAGTTAATTTTCTCTTGCAGGAACTTCCCTTATTAAATCATGTTTTCATATTTCTTTAGTGTTTATCATAGCTCACTTGATGTGGAGGCCTTAGTATTATTCTTGGTCAATCATTTGTTTTCTGTAGCAGGGCCTTTCTTAGTAGATCACAGATTCACTTGTATCTTCTTTTTATCATGGTCATGGTCATTTCATTTATTTGTGATCTAACAACACACATCAATACACACATATATAATTAATGAAGCAACATGCATAGTGGTGAAAGGAAGCCTCAGGGCTTAAAAAAGTAGAACACTCCCATATAAGCAACGGAAGAGAAGAACAATGAAAGAAAGGAAGCAAGACAAAGAACAAGAAACAACAAAATGTCTTTACTTCTGTTTACAAGCTTAAAAACACACTTGGTCACTAGCTGAGATAACAGCCTTGCTGTTTATTCTAGTGTCCTTCATATGTTAACCTTCTTACTGTTACGTTATATTGTATTTATCTTGTACAAACATATGAGAAATAAATTTGAAATTGAAAAATAAAATGAGATGGCAAATAACCAACACTAAAACTAGTCGTTATAAGTTAATCAATGATAAACTGCATTCCACCTATCTTACTGAAGTAAGGAAGTGCACTAATGATCCTTGACACTGTGCTTAACGACTGTTTTCTAGATACAGTATGTGAGGTCGATGGAAGGCATTATCTACTGGAAAGAATTCCAGACATTTGTTGCATGGTTTTCTCAGTCAATAGTGCATTTCCATCAGTACGGGCTTTCTTTGTTTTTTCATGGCTCACTCTAATTGGATGCCCTTATATTATTGCAAGTCAACAGTTTTTTGTTCTCTCATAAAAGACTTTCTTACTAAGTCACCATCTTTCTTGCCCCCGTAAAATTAGCATATTGTTTTGGATGAAGTGCATGAACAACTCAAGAGGAAGCTTTGTTTTACTTATAATTTAATTTAATTATAATTTCTTTGTTCTTAATATGCCATTGCTAAATTTTCTATCATATTCTTTGAATGTAGTACATTAGCAACTCAAGGGTAAACACTTTTTTTTAACTTTTATAATTTTTTTATTTAATATGCCATTGCTAAATTTTCTTTCATAGGCATCGCAATGGTCATTTTACCTAGTGACAAAACTACGTATACATATTGCATGTACTAAACCATTAACACTTGACTGCAGTAAAAAGAACAGAATACAGATCCTTTCACCGCCATTAGAACCCTGATTTAAAGACTTTCTGAATGCAGAGTTTGATCTCGACAATCAGGACATTGTGAAGAATATGGCTTTCTCACCTTCTTGGTTTCTGGATTGTAGAGAAAGTTTGACCAATTAGGGTCTGTCTGCATCATGTGCCATTCGTATAACTCTGTCAGACATAGCCGCAGGATGTTTTCACAGATCTGAAGAAAAGGTGACAGCAACTTTTAAATGATTGCAGCAGCAACAGTAGCAGGAGATGATTCAAATAAGGATAACTTTTCCATGAATGGCAGCAATTATAGACCAAACTTCAAAGCTCTTACATTAGGAATATGAGCAAAATGACCATCTATTAAATCAAGGCTCAAATATTCAATATTACTCATATTGTCAATACAACCTTCTTACAGTGTGAGACCTGAGAGGTATTCTTGTAGGGTGGTTACTAGCACTAATGAATTATGAGCAAAATGACCATCTATTAACTCGAGGCTTAAATATTTAATTTTGCTCATATTGTCAAAACAAACTTATTACAGTGTGAGACCTGAGAGGTATTCTTGTAGATGGCTACTAGTGTTAGCAAATTATCCCCAGAGGCTGGATTCAAGTTGAAATTTTTTTTTGAACGATAATAGGCAATGGTTAAACCAATGTAAGAAAATAAGTATCATAATTACCCTGCTTGCTTAATCATTAGTTGATCTTTCTGATAAAAATATTGTAAACCAAATTTTCTTTTTCTTTTTTCTTTTCTTTATTGCTGTTTCTTTTTTCTCTCTCTCATCATTACACAATGATACCTTGTCATTACAGATTCAGATGTAGGCTTGTCTGGTAGTTTGGAATTTCATGTTCACGTCTTGTGAATAACACCACTTACTAATAATAATGATGGTTAAAACTTCTTCCCAAAGGAAACTTGTTTCCTTCACCCCACCTCACCCTTGTCACTCTATTAAACCATTCCCACATTCCCATAGAGTAAAAGATACAATCAAGATTATAATCAAACTCACATAGTTCCTGGTTTCCTGATCCAGGTCTGCTGCTTTCTCTAACGAAATTCCTTCGACGAATTCGCTGGTTAGGACTTGTTTGGACGAAAGGTCAAATATTACCTCTGGCACGAAAAACACATCGTCATCTGTCAGGAGTTTCCTGAGAAGAGACAGTTAAACAAGTGGGAGAAACAAATTCCATGACTCTGTTCAATGGAAAATGTCTTTTACATCTGTTTCTGGCAAATTTTCAGGAGCAGACAAGACTCAAGTGGAGACAATTTAAAAGAGTCATTCTAGTTTCCATGACTTCTGATGTGTCTACTCTTTTCCATGACTTTATCATGCCTGGAAATTGATTTTCAACTTAAAGTGTTTTTTCTGTTGCAAGCAAGGTTTCAAAACACTCTTAATGCAGTTCACTGAACCTCATATCAAAATAACATTTTATCCGTCCATAAATCAGCTGAAAAGAAAGACTTTTGTGGTATGTATGGAAGGGAAAGCGTGAAATACAGTATGTATACGTTGGGTAGCTTCCATAAATACCCTATCTGTGGTAGCATCTGCATCATAATATATGGACAATACCTATGTAGCGGATCGTTATGTGATACTTCATTTTTATCGTGGGTCTTCAAAACATCCTTTACTGGAGATGAAGCCTGCTTATTGGGTATAATATTTCACTGTGACCCACTCACAAGATTAAATTCATGTCCTCCCCTCCCACCCCCCCCCCCTCATCTTAGAGTGCAGCTTTAAGATTCAGTTTCTCAACATGCATGTTTAATACAATAATATAGTTACCTGATTTTTTCAGAGCATTCTGCTTCTCGGTAGTAATCTACTTCCCAGCCAAGTTCCATCTTCATGACATCAATTGCATTCTCAGCATACAGCCCTGGTTTATGAAAAATAGAAAGATATAATAAAGGGTATCCTTCATCTTATTACAGAGAACTGTTAAGGGGAACAATACTTTAAAATTAACACATGTTAACACATGTTAACACAGTGTTTACCCAGTGTTTACACAGGTACAAAGCATGCAATCCATACACTTATGAGTGTAATGTTCTCAACAGTTAGTGGTGTTGATGATAAATAAGCTACCACATAATTTTTGCTTCATATTTTTTGCCCTCTACCAAATTCGATTTACATCTAAAATATGTAAAGGTGCATAAGGGCATGTGATCTTATTATTGAGAAAACTTTGTGAGAAATAAAACTGTAGAAATTTATGCAAATACATCGACTACCATTAAGACAATAATCACAAAGATGCCTGACAGGCAATGCAAGAATAATTGGGTTATCTGGTGCAACAGTAGAAGGTTAAAACAAAAACAAAAATCCATATTATGAAATTAAAAACAAATAAATGAACTTACCAGGAGGGAGAACATTCCAGACATTCAACACCGACATTAAGTTATTAATGTCACTTTCGATACCTTCAGCGACACCAGGGTACTGATGGAGAGATAACAATATAATAATAACCTTTAGTCTCTTACAATACAAAATGATAACACTGACTAGTCGAATTGCATTAATTATTGAGAGAAGAAAAAAACTGTTAGGAAACTGTTGACCTTCTGCAAAAAGCCTGTGTGGGTAAAACTGTTAAAGTTAGAGGGGCTAGCAGGATCGTCTTCAGAGGCTTAACTGAAACTTAAAAAGAAAATAAGAACACATAATAAAGAGACACAGTTGGTCTGACAGTTACATTGGACAAATGAGGAACGAACAGAGCAAAAATACACACAAACAAGGAGAGGTAAGATGGGACGGAAAAAGTGATGAGAGGATTAAGGGCTGTGTTGATAATCTCTGAGGGGTGTAACAATCGGATTAAGGGCGTTGGAGATAATCTCTGAGGGTGTAACAATAAGATTAAGGGATCTGGAGATAATCGCTGAGGGGTGTAAACAATGTAACACATAATTACAGTGTATCCTAGCAGCATTTTAGAGTTCAGTCTGCAATTTTTCCAACTCACATAGTATTGCCTATAACATTATTAAAATCAGTCACACAAAGTCACTCACCTGGATATTTCCACCAGGTGAAGGTTAATGAGTGAAGTGATTAAAGAACTTTGATTTCGGTCCTCAACATTTTGTCGTCAGGGCACTTGTTATAGTAGCGTAGAAAACACAGCTTAAAACTACATAGAAGTCTTCAACTGTTAGACATTTACTCCACTGTTTTTGTAAAGTAACAGTTGGCTAGTCGAGAAAGCTATTGATGTGAGATTTTGGTATAAACTGGAATTGAACATGTTGAATTTCAAAAAAAACACTGCTAAAAGAAATAAATTGTTCACTAGAGAGGGTTGTTTGGTATTTACTATCTTTGGTTTCGACTTATGTGTCAAAGATTGAAATCCGTTGGGTGCAGGGGAGGGGGGTGGGCGGAGATATGGGGGTCAGAATCAATTGCCAGATAGCTTAATTCCATTTACAGAATTGCAGAATGTTAGTAGAAGTCTATGGGAAGTGATAAAACACAACAGATTCTATTATAAATCTGGGACTAGGTATTATTTTGCCATGATATTTGCATCAAAAGTGGTTGTGCAAGTCTTACAAACATTTTCACATCACTGAAGTACCCACATCGATATTACATAGACCAACATTAATTTACAAATGTGCTCATCTCAGAAGCATTCTTGATGTTTGTTCCAATATTTTTGGCTGGTGCAAGGATCCCTTAAATAAATGATATGAACCATTCACTTCAACCAGTGAACAATTAGCAACTAATTATTCTTACTGACTAAATTATTATCATCTTCTGTTCCAGTTTTAATATAACTCTAAAATAGAGTTCTGCAGGGTTCCCCACAAATGTTGTGAAGTTTTTACATCATGCAATGACTTTAATTGATGATGATAACAACTGGTCCAGTCCTCAAAAACGTTAAAAGACAGCCTAGTGTTGTCTGTGTATGATCTTTTCAAAGCCACAAACTCAGCAAACAATGCATTTGTTGCTGGCATTCGTACGCCAAACGGTCTACAGCACACATTGTGCTGAGCATATTTGTACAGTGCCATTATATTTGGCCCACCAGCAGGTTTGACAATCCTTCGATATAACACAACACAGCAGGAATGTTAAGCACAAAAGAAGTAACATCACACATTCTTTGAGAAGAACTAGCAACGAAAATGACTGGTTGTTAATGGCATAACATTAAAAGTCCAAACATAACGGATGCATCAGTATGCACAAACACAGCGCTAGTCTGTACAACTCAGTCTGAGAAAACTAGTTTTGTACATATAAAACTGAGTTGGTCCCGTTGTTTCTTCTTCAACGGTCACCTTTAGAAGATCCTGCTTGATTCTAAAGGTCAGGCCCTCTTGTTTTTATGTATCTATCTACACGTGCATTTTTTTCGGTAGATTCGCAGTTATGTATGTTAACAGGTTATTTTCTCTCTCTTTGACAACTAGTATAGAGGTGTTAAGGAAATAGAGCTACTAAACTGACCTGTATTTTCATGGCTACCTCTCTGCCATCTTTGAGGGTTGCTAGGTGGACCTGACCGATGGAAGCTGCCGCAAAAGGTTTCTCTTCAAAAGATTCCAAACTCTGCCTCCAATCCTCTCCTAGTTCCTTCTGTAAAACTTTCTGTTGAAGAGAGATGTTGCAAAAAAAAAAAAATAAAAAAAATATCCATTAAGAGACAGCTTTGCAAAACCATTCTAGGTTAGTTTGACGTATTTTCATCGTCAACCAGCTAGGATTTTGGTAATGTTAACTACTACTTTAGTCTGTGTAAAACTTATGCAAAGTTAAAAACAAACAAACAAACACATGATAAAAACAAATCTTTACTGGCTGGATTTGTGGGATTAGTTAATAAAATAATCAATTAGTCAAAGTAATAATTAACTTGTAATTGTTATAATTCAGGTATTGAACCTACCTCAATGTGGCTAAATGAGAAATGAATTGTTACCAATGGTGAGCAAATTATTAAAGGATTTGAAGATTAAATAAGTCTTACCTCCATCTGCCATGATGGCATGAAGTCTGCGCTCTGTCTCACACGTTCGAAGATCTTCTGTAGTTCCGGGCTGATCATGGTATTGTCTGAGAAACCGTATGAGAAGAATAAAACTAGTTAAGTTAACTAATTAAGTAAACTAATTACTGCTACATATTTGTCTGCTGTGAGAGTGATAGAGGCCAGCCGTGTGCTGAGCAATTATCTTAATGCTGGGAAGTGGCCGACCTTGCAAGGTTTGACTCATCCGTCTTGACATTGTTGAATCACCGTTAGACTAACATCCAACTCACAAAACAATGTTGCTATGTTTCTTACTACATGGTAATTTGTCATGAAATGAGACAGGTCACAGCGCATCATCATCCTTGCCATTGTTATTATATGTTTCTTACCTACAAGAATGTGTGAAATATAATGTTCAGATCTTTGTTTAAAAGCAGCTAATCGCATTTCAGTCTTAACAAAATACTGTACATACAGATATTTATTATATAGTAAACTATATTCTACTTGTAGCCAAATTTACTCCAGTATAAACTAGTTCAACGTTTCATACCATCACTATTAAATTATTACTTTGATCAGTTTTAATGACAGTAAGGACTCTACTCACTTCCTACATTAAACGTACAACAGGGTAGGTTAATATATGCTATATACTGAAGTGTGGGAAGGCGTAGATGCGAGCAAAGGTCATTCTGAAGAGTGGCACAACTGTTTTCTGGTATTTGAATCCATTGTTGTGACATTACTGAAACCTCACAAATATATTTTTTTTTATGCTTGGCAGAATGAAAAACCAGCTGCTCTTGTAATGGTCTTATATAAAGTTGTCATGGATCCCTCCCTGTAAAACAATTGTGAGGGTACTAACCCTGTATGCTCAACATCTGTCCCAGCTTGAGGGCTGCACCTCTGACTCTGCACAGTGTTTCAACGATCCTCTCGGCATTTGCTTCTGTCAGTAGCAAGCTTCCTTCCAAAAGTGAGTTTGCACTGTTTCCATCTGCAAGTGTAAAGTTTAAGAAAGGTAAATCTTAGACAATTTAAGATGTGAAACTAAAAATGATACGAAACGGCAAGAAGATGTTCATTAATATTATTATATTTTGTAATGTGTCAGCTTGAATTATGTTTTTCTAGATAAATATATATATTATCCCAAACCTTTCAAGCCAAATGCTCTTCTTGTTTTCTCTGCGATGGCACCGATGCCGAGTCCAGCTGCCAGACCTTGAGAGAAAGAAACAAAAAAGAAGAAAACAACAGTTCAAAATGATAGAACAGTGGTTACATGGTGAATTTAATCAAAACAGAATGTAAACAAAAACAAATTATATAATTCTGTACCATTCTACCATTTAGCTGGGAATCAACACCTTATTCACACATGACACACATTAATTAATATAACATACAGTATATTTATCTTATGTTGATCATGAGAGATGGCTGTCACCTACCATGCTACATGGGACTAGGAACAAGGGAGTTGCAATAGATGCATATTTAAACATTCACTTCACATGTAAAGAACTCAATTGTGTTTAGTTCTGTGAACCATGAAAGGGTATTTATGAAACATATCAGGATAACAGCTACATGACTATTCAAATATGATTTTTTTCAAATATGACATTAACAGCTTTAATATTTCAATTAATAAGGCTGACCAAGCAGTAGCTAGCTATGCATGATGCCATGGTAACCACAATACAACATTCTACTGAACAGCATACTGCTACAGATTATGACACACATCAGACTGTTTTACAGACTACATAGCAACAAGATCCAATAATCAATCTACTCACCACCAAAGTTTATCACCCTCTCTATCCTGGATGAAGGAACAGTCCTTTCTTTTGCTTGCTCACTGAGCTATTTAAATGAAAATTCAATGCATAATTCAAATTTCAAATATTTTCTACTGTGCAATCACTGGATCAGCATGAAGAGCATTTATCAAATTCTTGCACAACGTCACAGTAAATGTTATCATAGATGCAATAGTTTTACTAGTAAATATACATATTTTTTGATAGTAAGATTTTGAAACAGCAATACTTCAAAAGACAAGAGGCTGAGAATGGTTACAATATTTACAAAGACGACAGCATGTATAGAAATTCATTATAAAAAAAAAGTTCATGATACATCACCAAAGCATCATATGAAATACCACTGAGCAATATTAAAGAGAAAACTATAAAGTACCAAACAAATTTTGTAATTTATAAAATAAAAGGAAAAAAACGTACTTTAGGCTTGATCCTCTTCCTTAACTTCTGCACCTTTGGAGGTTGCTTAGGGGAATCTCCAGACATTTGCAACTTTCCCTGGGCTTTTTGAAGTTCCTCAGCCGATACCGGCGAAGCGGAAGAGTCATAGTGAAACCTACGTACCAGTTCTATATAAGACACGTAAGGCCTGTGTTGCCTAGCAACAGAGTGAAAGTCTCTTTTAGCCTGATTGTTGGCAGTTTTAGCTTTGATGTTAACACCATTACTCTTCCTGTTACTGGTTGCATTGGCTATATGTGGCGATGGTTCTTCCGAGGGAGTGATAGTTTGTGCTTCATCCATGCCAGTGACACCCATGGTCTCTGGCCAATCCTCATCTATTGGACCTCCTGTTGCAGCCTCCCAACGATTGAGGAAGTCACTCTTTGGCTGAGAGGATCAAAGGAAGACGGAAAAACAATCTGACAGATATTTCTAAACATTCATAACATGTGCAACTTCAATGCTGACAACAAAACGTTTTTTTTTGGGGGGGGTGGGGGTTCAGCTCTTTTGTTTTGACATATGATTGGAAAGAATTCCAAATGTACTTAGAAGGGATGTGAAACAAACATTATATCCATGACTGTAGTGTATTCACAATTAGATGTGGTCCTATTAAGTACTATAGAAAACTATGTAAAATTTTTAAATGATAAAATGAAATGACAAGGTTTCGTCAATGTGCATCACGCCTATTACTTCAAGGTTAATTTTTTGTAGGAACTCAATGCAAACTTCACCAGCATACTTAGAATATGTTCTTTCTTCATTCAATATGAATTTACTACTTCTAAGTACAGTATTTCTTACAAAATGCTTGCAGCCCATCCGACTTTTACACATGCGTTTTAGTGTAACTTTGTGTGTGACTGAGCTTTTAACTTTTTATGCTAATAAAATGATTTACCTCAGTCATGAATGAGTCACTGAGTTTTTCCTCTGCTTGAAACTGAAGTTCTTGAACAGCTGCTCTGATACTGGAATTGTTCCATACTTGTTTCATCTCAGTACACTGAAAATCAGCAAATGCTTTGGCTACAAGGCCAAATCCATTAGCCATTTTCAGGCAATCTTTGTACCTTGTTTGAGCCATGACCTTTTCTTCGGAGAGTGAAAGGAAATTATGTAACTATGTTTTGTCCAAAGCATTTTTGTTAATGGAAATACATTTGTAAGAGTTTAAAAGCACCATTAACTGCCAGTTAAGGAACATGCACCAAGATAATAAATGAAAAGTTAAAACTTGAAGAAAAAAATGTCTATAAGGAAATACGAGACATGTTGATTACTCTTCTCACTCAATTGCTTAGTTCTCTTATTGTACATTGTAAGGTACATATATGTACCTTACTTTAAATAGGAGAAATGTCTTAGTGAAGGACTTGGTTGAACAAGTTGAGACCCCTATTGTTAAAAAGTAACTTTTGTGATTGCCACATGATTCATAAATGAATGCAAATGGGTTAGCTGTGCATACACGTAGAACTACAAGATCACGGTGGGTTAGTGCAGTATTGGTCATTCATCTCCCGTATTTAGTAGCCTACTGTAGTCAGCAGTAAAACTGTCATTTTCAGTAAGAATAAACTGTAAACATATATAGGAAAATGGGGCCTAAGAAATATAATGAGCACTTGTTCTATAATAGTTCTTGATTGATCACAGAATACAGATGATGCAAACCTGTGATTTTCATTGACATAGATAGAGTAGCCTAGTTCACATAAATTGGTTGGACAAATTTGATGGCATAGATCTAGGCTTAATTCTGGTAGGCCTGACGTACAGTAGCCTTGAGCCAGTACGTTTTGAGCACAGCCGATCACATCGTATGCTGCACTATAATATATAGCCTAGGTAACATCGTGACATAGCATTCAGAACGTCATGAGAGTGTCTGTCCGTGAGTAAAGCCTAACATAGTAACAGGCCTAGGCCTACACAAAGTACAGTGCGCTGTAAATAGCCAGGTCAAATAATAACACGCATAGCCCATTCCACATCTTAAGACTAGTGCCGAGGTTACTTACAAACGGAAATGAGGAGAAATACACACACGAACGCCTTAGCTTAAAGGCGCGCGAGAAACGGACAAAGGTAGAATCATAAAATGGTCAGACTTGTTCATTATCGAGCTCTTTTGAGTAAAACCTGGCCTTGGCACATGTATGTACAGGTGAGCTCGAACGCAATGCTTTCCTATTTGTTTACGAAATCACAGATATTATGTAACATCCAAAGAACTAACATCACATTCATATCTTACTTAGGAACGCTAAAATTGACAAAATGTTTGCTTACGGTTGAGACCAAAGTGAGGTAAATCAAAAGTTCGTACGCACATGTCATTGAAACTCTTTATATCCACGTGTCTTGTCTTCATTATAATGATGTTTATCTGTGAACATTGAATTATGATCGGGTCATCAAATATGTGGGTAGCTGCATGGATAGAGGCGCGGTTAAACTATATCTTAAACTATGAACCCGGATACCATATGGTCTTGTAACCGTCATCTGTTTTTAGTATTGTCTGATAATACGACATGTTGTAAATTAATTGTTGTCTCTCAGGCTTGTCAAATTTATAGGTTTTGGTTACTAGATCGGAGATATATTTCGAGTACTGGTATTGGTAGAGTAGTGGAGAGAGTAAAATGCTTTTGTGTTGGGCTCATGTTGGACGACTCTCTGAATATATTTTAATAACTTTTGATAATCTCCATAGAATCTACAGGATATTTAGGGGTACTATGCAGACTGAGAAATCATGGCTAGTAAAGAACTTAGAAATTACATTTTCTCTCGAAGTCTCCGGCTCCGGCTCGACTCAGACGTGTGACGTGTGCTAGATTAAATAGACAAATACACAAGGTTACGTCATTTTGGAACTTACTTATTGCGGTCAGAACTTTGCACTTACATGTGACCTTCAAAGCATCATGTTTCCTCCAAACGGGTGTATATGGATGGGAAGGAGTGGGATAAATTGGGTGGCCAATTCTTTCTTTACTGTATTCCGCACGAACGGTACGTTTAACGTACGGTAAATATCAGGTTAAATTGCCTTATTTACCGACTTTGGACGTTATAATTTTGGCCCTCTATATCGATGATGTCAAACATGCGCTATTGCCACACTGATGCGCAATTAACTGAAGCACACATTTTTATTTATTTTCTAATCTATAAATGGACAAGCCGCTGTATAACTGATTCTGCAAACTGTGTTAGGCCTCTTTTAAAATACCAGCAATTTTACATATACTTACAATTAGGGAGAGAGAAAAAGCGCGAGCGCCAAATACCACAACAATCACATTTAATCCTGCCATGCCATAAGCCCCCGCTGTTGGTTAAATCCTATTAACTTGCTGTGATTGTTGGGGTTTTTTCCCGAAAAGGTCTCAATTGTAAACATCCAAGTGTCAGTAGACTTTGCATATTATCATTTTGTCTGCTTTGTCTTCAAAGTTGGAATTTTTCTGCCTTATTAGTTTTTGTGGGATATTTGTTAGACACTGCTGAACTTTCGTGATTTTTTTTTCAGCTTCGAGGGGACTGGGATTCACAGTGGATCAATTAAATCGTTTGGTTTTCGTGCAGGCCATGGTAGGTTCTCAATCTTGGGTGACTTTTCTTCAAACGTTCGACGTAATGGAGACACATGCGGCAGAAACCTATAAGGTTTTATAATTATAGTGGACCGTTCGGTCGTAATTCTATGGTGGATAATTCTACACTATATAGTCAGGGTATATAATAATTCGAGATTTTACCTTCGAATATCACACTATCACAATGTATGAGATGACAGGATTGAAGCCAGCAGTAAATCGGCTTAGTTCGTTGCATTGGTATAGCATACAGTATATAATTGGCTGATTGACTTATTACACACTAAATCGTCAAAGTACTTTGTGGTCTCCACGTCCTACTGGAAGTTTTCACTAGCTATACCCCACTCTTCGCTGGATAGTTGATACAGTGACCATTTATGGCACCTCAATTCGTCTGTATCATGACCAGGGTAAATTGTTAGCTGTGAGCTCGAAGTTTCCGTCAGGCGCGGCGGAACGGGAAAATTATTGGGTGGGGGGCTAATGTTTGGAGACTATCTAAGCGGAGCGCCACCATCGGTTGGCGCGGAGCGTAAAAGAAAATTTTGGGTTTTCAAACCCCCAGATGGCCGGAAACGGCACTTCCCGAGTGTTTTAAAAAAAAGAAAGCATTTGTTAATGTCAACAAATGGGTGATTCCAAAATCATGTGCAGTTGCCAACAAATTTCTATGAACCAAGCACTGTCACGAATGCATGTACCCTATACAGTACAGGTGAAATGCTAATATTGTGTTTTTGTTCGTTTAATAATTGATTGCGTTTAAACATAGAGCCATGTTCCACGCCTTGCGTGTACTCGTAGTGTAAACGCAAATTTTGATGAGTGTAACGTTTAGCTTATTACACTCTTATTTAAAACACTAATATTCGATGAGGCATGATACAGACAATCAATGTGGTCTATAGCCAGGGGACGGGCCGAGGGTCCCCCAGCATTTACTAAAATTATTACACCTATATAGTATACGTGTGCATCTGACAGATCGACAAGTATGCATTGAAAAATGGGCAGATGCACGTTTCGGAGCCTTGGTAAATATTGGGGGGCTTACCATGCATTTGCCCCCTCAACTTTTTTATGGGGGGGGGGCTGAGCCCCCCCCCCAAGCCCCCCCCCCCTGGTTCCGCAGCCACTGGTTTCCGTGACTAGTAAATTAGAGAGTTCCAGCTCCCTATGTAAACAAACCTTTCTGCTATAGTAAACAGTTTTCGTACGCTGCTCCTTGGAGGCCTTAAGTGGTCTAACATTGCCTCAATTGAACCAATTTTCGCATTCATTTTCTTCCATTCATGATGTACTCTGACATGCAAGCCACAAACACCCAAAATAAAATCGTGATTCAGTTTGATAACATTTCGAAAAAGATGTTCTCCTGTTGCTTTTCGGCACTTTTCCTGAATGACTCTATATAGAGTATAGGCGGGCCACTTTAGACACTACCAACAAATGGATGGTGGGGTCCCTTCATACGTTCCGAAAACATGCAAAGAGCATGATGGTATAGCAATTGTACGAGGAGAGCCTGCAATGTTAACATATACATCGAGGACGTTAGGGAGACGGGGTTGAAGTGAGGGGGGGGGAGCTCAATAATTTTCGTTTGGTGATATTTTCATTTCCATTTAATATAAAACGTGAAAATTAGGAAACATATCAACAAAAAACTATTTTTCAAGATCCGCATCAAATGCTCCTTCACGATTGCTAAAACCGTTAAAAAGTTTGAGGTAAATGAAAAGATAGTTAAAATATCTCAATTTCTTCTTGACTTCTAGAAACATTTAAAGGGAAGGTAAAACCCAAATATTGATCCTGTAAAAGCCTGATAGTTGAATTGCCATTGCAGAGATGAAATATACCCTCGAAGAAAACGGATGCTATAACAACATATGTATAACTAAGTTCTTTGAGTACATGGTCTATACAGCAACTGCGCATATATATACAGAAGCCTATAGCCATACATTGTACTATTTGTAACGGTAGCACTATAGACGTCCCGGGTTAATTCTTCAGTCAGTCGAAGTTTGGACGTTGGATTTCTTGTTCGTAAAAATACTTTCCGTTTTAATACATCCACCAAAGTGTATTGAATAGACGATAAACATTTTTTTTTAATAGCGACTGATGTTGAAAAGAAGAAGAAAAATCTGTAGGTAATCAGAAACTAATATAATACCTCTAAGCTTCTATACCGGTATAAATTTTAACTTTCAAGCAGTCGCTTCCTATACTTGAAGTTGATTAGGGTCCTTACGAATAATGGCGCTATTCTTCAACAGCACTCATGACATGCGGGTTTATCCGTCATTAACATTGTTGTCGTAAATAGCTACAATGGACCTGCGGTCAGGGTTGTTATATATATATATAAGTCAAACCCCGCATGCAAACGTCTGCACAAACGTAACTGCTGATTAACTAGCAGCACAGTGATGTGGTCTTAAAATGGTGTCCTTTTTTTTGCTTCTTTAAATCATATTAAATGGAACTTTAGGATTTGTTTGCGTTTGAGACAAAATTCGTGCTTTACCAGTATAGGTTCAACTACACGCACATCAATATCAAATCGGCATTCGCTACAACAGTCATTAATTTGTATATTCTGATTTTCAAACTTTGCTTTGATAAAGTTGAGAAGGGGACCCCATAAACTGACAGGAAACATGGCATTATCTGCACCAGGAGATGGAGTCCTCACAAAGTGGTCTGTTCACTTGACACTTTTCTTCTTCATGTTTGGAATGATGCTGCAACAATTCGTCGGACAGAATATGATATTGTACAAAATATGCATAAACGAACACGACGAAGACACTTGTAAGGATATGAGCTCACATCCGACCGTTCAAGATGGCGTACAAGTAGAAGCGTCGAAATTCATTATGTTACAAATGATATCTTTAGGTTTACCTAGCGCTTTTTCGACTTTAATCCTCGGTGCAGCGAGTGATCAATTCGGCAGGAGGAAAATCATGTTATTAACGAGCTTTGGTGTGACATTGTTCACATTATCGGTGTGGTATCAATCTACCCTTGCCGAGATGTCAGTAGTTATAGTCGTCCTTGGAGGTCTTGCAACTGGTGTCACCGGCGGGATCATGTCATTTATCGGTACCGTGACAAACTACATCACTGACGTCACACCAGCAGAAGAGAGGACTGCCACGCTGAGTACAGTGTTTCCTTTTATGGGGATAGGAGCAATGGTGGGAACTCTATCTGCCGGTTTTCTTGAATCGACTTTCGGTTTTCAAGTCGTCCTACTTTTTAGTTTCTGTGCTGAGCTCATTGCGTTACTGTTTGTGGCATTCTTTGTCAAAGATGTTCTTCCTCCTAAAAAGGATGATCAAACGAAAAGTATTTTGTCGGAAATAAAATCTGGAGCCAGCGTCCTATTCCAGGATAACACAGGAAACCGGAAGAGACTACTGCCTTTAGTGTTCAGTGATGTCGTGAACATGGCCTTCATTATGTGTAAGTATATACATTATTTCGGGTTCCATTATATATATTTCTCTACGTGCGTAACGTACGGTGACTTTGTAAGGCATACACTTTCAACGGAGCAGATACATTATCGGAATAGGGAGGGGGAGAGGGGGGGGGTCAGAACTGAAGCCAAGGGACTAACCCGAGACGGGAAATGTAAGCTCGAGCACGTGGTGATGGAGGTGAGAGGAAGAGTGTGTTGGGTCTCAAAGTTTCGTTTTTATAATAATGTTCTTTTTATATATATATTATTATTGCGTTAAGCAGGAAATTGTTACCATTTTGGCTTCCTTCTATACACACTATAGGTGAAGGTTCGTTGATGATGTTGTACACAAATCGACCCCCTTTCAATTGGACTTCCAACGCTTTCGGTTTTTATGCAGCGGCTAAACAGGTAATACAATCATTATCGGGTAAAATTGTGAATGCAGATGAAAAGGGGTAAGGATAGTTAACCGTGGCAGTCACCACCACGTGTAAGTTGTAGTAGTATAGTGCCTTGACTATGTTTGTCGACAAATTACAGTAAATGTTGGGTGACTAAATATAATCATATTGTAGTGTAGGTGGGCAAAACTTGGATCTCACGGTGGAGACATGCTTCGTTAAACGAACAAATATTTCGTTATAATTTCATTTGGTATCAACTGTTGTGCATTTTTAAATTTTACATACAAATCGAACATTTCTCAAGAAAATAATAAATGAGAGTTCACTATTTGTCAACTCAAAACAAAACAATAACATTATAATTAATATGTAGAACTATCCAAGAAGAAGTAGCATAGAACGGACTCAGATGAAGGTTCCAACTAATGGTTGGTGTTTATTATGTAATTTCACTCTCTTGCACACAAATGGCTGAGGGTTTTTTTTTTTTAAATATTGAACTGCACTCCACTGAACTATACTCCAGGATAACGATACCATTTTTGTCTTGTTAGGTTGCAGGTGTACTTGGTCAGGTGTTTGGGACTGGCATAATCATCAAGTTTATTGGAACTCAAAATATACAGACGGACTTCACCATACTGCAGATAGGAGTGTCAATGAACATCGTGGTTGCCCTCATCACAGCCTTCTCCAACAGTAGTGTTATGCTTTTGCTCGGTACGAACATCACTGAAATACAAACATATTGCATATTTGCATACAAAATCTCTATCAAAAGATAGGACTGTGGGTAAAAAAAAAAATTGCAAATATTACACAGATAGATTGTTGTTTATCCCTTTAAAAGCAGAAATGGCATTTGTTAAAAACATGCACTTTCTGATGTCATGAAAGACAAATGTAGAAAATTGATTTAGTTCGGTTTATTAATTTATGTATACATCGTTCCATTTTAATGACACCATGCAGTAATTTAGGTTATACCGCACACAATGGCAACAATTTTTAATTTTAACATCTGAAATAAGAAAAAAATATATATGTTAAATCATGAAGGCCTATGTATTTTACTGTCAATTGAAATTTATCTGATTTTTAATTATAATGTTTTCTTTATTATTTCCAGCGATACCTTTCTGTTTCTTAGCCGGACCGGCACAATCAGCAGGTGGATCTCTGACATCAAAACTGGTGTCTTCAGACAAAAAAGGTATGATCAGTTTCACACGTAGATCCAAAGAGGCTAACCGCAGGTTGAGGCGTCCCCCTTCTGAAATGTGTCTGGCACTTAAACAATAAGCTACAAAATAATATTGTTCAAAACAATTAAGATACATCATGAAAAACCTTAAGCGCTCTGCGCGTAGATATGTTTACTTTTACCGGTGTTTAATATGCACTGCTATTTCACTAATAATTTCCACTAGATACTTACCTTCAGGCCACAACTTCTGAGAAAACCTGTCTCCGCCACTTAACATGAATACACTCCCAATGTTATTAACGAGCTTTGGTGTTACATTGTTCACATTATCGAGGACTGCCAGTGGCTAAAGCTGAACCAGTTATACGTAAACATGGTTTGATGTTCATGCCCATGCAGACTCTCTAAGGAGGATTAATTTGCTACAAAAGTAGCCAATATATATATATCCATTTTATAGAATCCGACTTTGAAATGTAACAATGTAATAGAAATAACTGGTGGTTTGTTGGTTTGTTGGTATGAGCGTAAAAGATGTAATTATAGATCAAACTCAGTGGTTGTATCAAATATTTCCTTTTGGCTCTCCACCTCTCTCTCTCTCTCTCTCTTCGTATTCAGGATCGTATACGGCATTTACATCATTCATAACGACATTCTTAGCTCCAATGATTTCGTCATTTTACAACCAGCTGTATTCCTCTTCCGTCACTTCCGGTAACCCAGGGCTTGTCTTTATAATCCATGCATCTGCTCTGATGGCCGTAGTCCTACTATTGCGGTGAGTATTGTTGTTTAATAGAATCAAGTAAAAGCGATCACTATGAATTAAAACAAAACGAGCGTGTCTTTGTTAGTATTTGTGTCGTAAGTGCAATGATATGTTTATCAATGCGATATTTACGTTGACGTTTCTACAATAATATGTAAGATGAAAACCAACTCTCTCCAGGTAACTTCAATATGGCATTTAGGTGGTGTTGCCCTCTACAATGTGTCGTACACCACAATTAATTGCTCCATTGGCTTACACACTAAATTCGTCACTTTCCAAGCCTGCAAGAACATTTATGTTAGAAATTTCAACTGACGTGTATGGTAGGCCATGGTATGGTAGGCCATATGGGAAATAGTTGCTGATTTAATGTCCGTATGAACTAACATTATTACCGGTAATAATTCTATTTAATACCGGCATTAATTCCCAGCCAATCATCATGTAGCTTCATATGCCGGTATTAAATAGAATTAATACCGGCATTAAATAGACCAATCACATTAGCGAATTTTGAAGCTGTTATCCTACTCTGAGCTAGTGTTAAACCCTCTTGCTGTAGCGTGAAAGCAGCGCAGTTATTTCTGCTGTGTAAAGCAAAATACAACGCAATGCCACGCATGATAGACACAGGACAATATCTGTGTGATTTTCGTCGAGAAGCGAACGATACTTGTGGGTTATTGACAAATGTTGACTCCCAATCCCACACAATCCGATGTTTTACCAGTTCGCAATGCTTTGAACCGGTTTGTTAATCTTCGAAGAGCATTGCGCTATGCAAAGCTTGGAAGACTCCTGAAGAGGTAGACAATGTCGCATCAGTGTCTCTGGATTAACTAACGGGGGAAGTTTCACGCCTGGCACAAGAGCTGGAAACTTGTTAATAACATTACATATTACACTGGTTTATACCTGACTTCAAATGCCTTTTTGAAAGGCCTGACTAAAATGAAATTGCTCTATAAAACATTTGAGTCATTCTAAACGAGTTGTCCCAATTCAAGTCACATAAAGGTTATAGGTCGACCCTTGTTCCCTATAGTACCGGCAAGTATCAAATCGGTATGGTTTATTTTTAGAATAGGTCAG